>NC_064641.1:290613888-290916918 GCF_023864345.2 Schistocerca serialis cubense
TCTTGTTCACTAACATTTGCGAACAGAAAGAAAATTAATCGATTAAATGGAATAAAACTGCAAATTTCGATCAGACAGCAGTTGAAATCGGTTACAGAGTTTTTCCATCTCAAATGTCTGTACAACGACATGCATAGCAATAGTAACGCTATCGGTGAAATATTCAACCGCTCCATTTTACATATCAGTAGCATCTGAAGTGATAAAATATTTTACCACTTAACTTCACACAGTAGTAGTATCTCAAGGCCACGCAGCGTAAGATTCCACGGTCTACATACTCCATCAAGCAAATATCTTCCAGTACTGTTACAGTTGTAAGTGAAACATTGTATTTTAAATTCTCAATCGGAACATTGTTTACTATACATGATTTAGAGAACCAGTCAAAGGCATATGAAATGTTTCTCTACAATTTTTCTTCCTTCTAAATAAATGACTTGATAGAACATTTTAGCGTGTTATTTTTTCGAAACTGCTGTTATTTCATTGGTCTCTAAACACAAATTACTATTACTTGATGTATGAATTTCCTCAGGGAAGGAGGACAGTGACGGGAGGAGCGGGGGTGTAGAGGGTCACGCAGTAGGCTGGCAGAAGCTGTAGAGGTGAGGTGCAAGAGGAACAGTGGGGAGGAGGAGATCGACGGAGAGTGGGGGTCGAAGAATTAGAGAGTGAAGGGGAACAGATGAAGAGGCGAGGAAGCGGGGAGGAGGAGGTGGGGGGAGGTGGGAGGAAACGGTGGACAGAGAGAGCAAGGAGAAGGAGATGTGTGCAGTAGTTGTCCAGCGCACAATTAAGAAAAGCAATGTATCAATGAATTGAAAAGCATATCCACAAATACAATAACCATAAAAGGGACTGCATAAGTAATTTTCAAGTAAAACGCAATTTCAAGCGATCACTATCATCTGCTTTGTCAATGGCCTTAAGCGAAACTTAGGCGAAAGATTAAGGTGAAGTTTCAGTGATAGTACAAAAATTACGAGAGGAAAATGATGCGATTGGTAAATTGTATCTGAAATGGCTGAGGAGAGACACGTTTTAAGTAGCTTAACTGACCACAACATGAATATGGATAGCAACATAGGCGACACACTGCTGCGTATTGTGGACCATCTGAGAGCATAAGCTCTGATCCAAGAAAAACCCAGTAGGGTGAGACAGCATGTTTCACTTGCTACAGTTGATTGTAACATGGAATACAATGCCTACACCGGCAGTAATGCTTAAAAAAGTGAAAATAAATATCTTGTCGCTATAGTCTGATCCTCTAAACTTCTAAATGTGTCTTAACCATTGCATACTTGGGCAGGGGTAATGTTTCCATAAAGAGGGATTTAATCAATATGTTGTATCCCATCTTCAAGCAATAAATAATTGTCATTCCACGAACTAAGTCTCCGATACATCTACAGTTAGCCAAGAAAAGAGGTGGGCATCCTTCGCGTCAATAGAAAAACATATAATGATAAATTTTATAGTCAGGAAGAACGTTAGTTATGGTAGTGATATGTCCATAACCAAGATCGAAGCAGTTTTGACACACAACAAAACGACCAAATGCTTTCAAAAGTTCTCAAAATAATTTAGACTGCACTGAGAGCTGATTTAATGCAACGAAATTAACGAGAAGAAGCAATTCTTTGGACACAATCATTAAAAGAGGGAATCAGATTGAGATACGAGCACTCTATTAGAAAATGTAAAAAGTGTTTTTTTCCGTTACAAGAGGTCAAGTGACCTGGCAACTCGTACAATAACACACGCGTTACACTGAATACTATGGTACACCTGTACTGAATAAGTAACGGAGCCTACTTAGAAACAACTACAATTCTGTAACAAAACTTAGTATACTAGCAATAATAATTATATAATACTCCTGGCATCCAGGAAGAGAGAGAACATACAGCCCCATAGCAAACAGGGCCTGGCATGCCCTAACTTCACTGTTCGGCCGCACGAACTCTTCCTATGTGGCGCCGAGTATAAAACGGCTAGGCGGGCAGGCGTTCCGTGGAATCCGTCCCCCTTGACTGTGGATCCTGGTTCTCTCTAGCATGCAGTCTTCTGCGGTGCTCAGCATTCTGTCGTTCTCGTGGGCCTTCCCAAACAAGGCTGGACCGACAGTCTTCCATGAAGCCGCATCTGGCGTGTCCAACTGCAACAGATCGGCCAGCTCACTTTTCTTAACGGCTGCACACTCATCCACTGCCGCTTAGGGTTGCCGACAAATTCACTCGGTCCGCTCGTCGGGTGGTGGCTCCAGGATCCCTGTGATGTGCCCTCTTCTCCGACGCCCTACGTTCTCACTTGCAGCCGTGCGGGGTGTGATAAAGGGACTTGTCGTGACGTTACAAATTTGAAGCCGATGTCCACCATGTCGTGTCCCACCTTCATGCAGTTTAAATACGGATGTACGAAGATAACACCAGTTTCGTCAGTCGGCTTATTTACGAAAGCAGCCATTTCACATCACATATGTCTCTTCGTGGTTATTCGAAACGTTAAACAACATGAAAGTTGTTACATTAAGGAAGCCACACGCGTCGTATTACTGCATCACATATGCATTTAAGCCCAGAAAAAGTCTGCGATTGCCTTCCTGACACTGTAATTCACGAAGGTGTTGTAACATTTGCTATCTGAAACAACTTTTGCGTGTACACAACACCAATTAAGTGCAAGAAGCTACTGTAAACAGTAGTCAGCCAATGTTTGTTGGGGAATATAACATGGCAGCGCCGTCTTCAAAGCGCAAGTCTGTAGCGCCGTCTCCCCTTAATATATCTCCATGCTCGGAACACTGCGCAGCCTTCCTCGTTGGCTCCAGAAAACGCTGACGTCGCCTCGCACTCGATGCCACTGCCTCCTCGTGGCTGCATGTTTATAATTCCCATTAACAACAAGATTTGTACGAATATTGTCTCACCACAGAAAGGATATCCACTTACAAAACTATCCTGATCGTTGCAACTCCCAATAAAATATTTCGTGTTGTATAGGTTATTGATGCCATTTTTGTAGTTTCGCTATTAGTGGCATGTAATGTGTACTGACAAACTACCGACAAACGTAGCTGAGTCACCATAGAGTTTTTACCAAAACTTCCATGGGATTTCCTTTGGATTAACAAATTATGAAAGCCGGCCGAAGTGGCCGTGCGGTTAAAGGCGCTGCAGTCTGGAACCGCAAGACCGCTACGGTCGCAGGTTCGAATCCTGCCTCGGGCATGGATGTTTGTGATGTCCTTAGGTTAGTTAGGTTTAACTAGTTCTAAGTTCTAGGGGACTAATGACCTCAGCAGTTGAGTCCCATAGTGCTCAGAGCCAACAAATTATGAAAACAAGTCAGTTTCGTATTTGTGAGCGCAAAAGTGTTAGTTAGGAAACATCTTGAAGCTGGACAACACCAACAGTGTCTCATATTTCAATATAGAGTTGGAATTTTTTACTAGATAATTTTCTTGCCAAATTACGCAATTAATCGGATAACTTGGTAAAATGATGCACTTTAACTACGGATTAATTCAGTTGCTGGTAATGATAATTGTTTTATGCCCCTATACCATCATTAACTTGTTCCGTATTGTGCTCTAAACAATGGAAGTAGAATGATGTTGTACTGTAACATGACGTTTCGCAAAACTAAGTTCATCGGATGACACAATGAAACGTACTGTGAGACACTTTCGTTATCATTCCCATTTTCATTTTCGCTATGTCATGAGTTAAGTTATCAGTGCATCCTAAGATGTCAAAAATAGTATTCCAACACTCTGTTTTAGGTAATACTTTTTTCTCTCTTCGTACCAAATCTTTCAATTAATTACTGTACATAATTACTGTATTGGCCTCGAAATTTGGATTGTGACGCTTATGTATAAGCAGATTCTTCTGCCTAACGTTTGTATGAACGTCACATGTTTATGTATTGTACCAGCCTGTTTTCATCTTTTCAAGAAAATTTCGTATCTGACTTATTCGGTTTCCTCTCTCTCTAAGCAATTCACAGACGGAGTAATTACTACTCCCGCCGGAGGTTCGAGTCCTCCCTCGGGCATGGATGTGTGTGTTGTTCGTAACATATGTTAGCTTAAGTAGTGTGTAAGTCTAGGGACCGATGAACTAAGCAGTTTGGTCCCTTAGGAATTCACACACATTTGAACATTTTGAACAATTACTTGAAGTGAAAAGAATGCCATCATTATTCGTGAAAACGAGTTTACATTTTAATTACAGTGGTTTATGTAGTTTTATTAACAATTCTTTAAAAAAACGTATGCTTCTCCTTACGGTTTCTCTTCGATGTCCGGAAACACGAGCGAGGTTTTCTGATATTTTGCTCAGATCGGACGAGCTTTTGTGAAACAGGAAAAGTTACATAATGTCATTTCTGAGGACCTTTTTTTATTGTTCTTTTGCGAATATGTATAATACCTTTTTCTGCATCTGGCAAGTGTCGTTAATGACTTTCTTTGTTTGGAACTGTCTCACAGCTGCGACAGTGAGACAATAGACGTCGTTCTACCTCGCTGACGTCACTCCGTAATTGTCCCCAAAAACTTCAGTAATGCAATTCTTAATAGAGTTCCAGTTACGCTTTCGTTTCTCTTTGTTTTACTTGCGTTCGCTTTCGATTCTATTTTTGGTTAGATGGTTCTCATCTTTTTATTTTAGCAGCGTCTGGGGAACGAGACTCCTGACCTCTTTCGGTACCAGCAAACCCCTGTTAGCACGATTCCGGCGCGTTTATCGACACGTGAGGGCCGCCGAGGATTAATCGCGCAGTGGAATAAATATGACGCTCGGTGATGGATTGCCGGAAGCGACCTTGCTCCTTTCCTGCAAGGCAGTGCCCTCCCGCAGCCCGCCCTGGGAAATCTCATCTGACGGCCAGCAACTGTACGCGGCTGTGTGGGCTCAGGTGGAGCAGCGCTCACTGCTGCAGCCAGTCTCGTTAATCGTAGGACTTTGCTTTCCTCCACACACTGCATCCACTGAAAACTAACGTCAAGCAGGGGGTAATGTGCCTTCCCTACACAAGTTCTCGTTTATCTTTTTCTTACTAACAATTCAACGTCTTGCATCCGCTCAGCGATATGGGAAGACAAAGTAGGCAACAGATTCAATCATAAACGTACAACTGCCCTGATCTGCGTAAGATTTCTTTTATTTTGTTAGATATTGAGATTTAGACGCCTTTTAATACTAACCAACATGAATCTTAAATGAACACATCTTCTCCCACAGCAAGTGGTTTTTCCATATTTTCCAGGAGTTTTCAACACTCTCCATGCGTCGTTAGCAAGACCGTTCACAGAACTTATTGCTAACAGATCGTCTGAGCTCGGCAAGGCTGTTGGGGGAAACACGCACGTATGTCTTATCTCGCTGTAGGTACCTGACATAAGCTGAGCTGCGTCTTTCAGATGATGATGTCCCCTCTGTACAGTGCAAGTTGTGGGCGTGGACCTCAGTAACTGGATGCATGGCTGTAACGGTGTAGAATGATGTGAAGCCTGGCAAGAGTTACTGGGTGAATAATAGTTCGCAAGATTTTTGAAGGATGCCATTTTTAATTCTACTAATTTCGTTTGCGGTGGTTTACAAAACATGTTTACACAACCACTTTTCATCCGTCTGCGCCGTATGTAGATTACCACGTTCTGAAACTCGCGTATCATACCAAACAAATGAAAGTTTCATTTAACAAGCAAAAAACCGTGTTAAAATTTAACTGATAAGGCATATGTACCGTGATCAGCGGGATCTACGCCCGATACGCAACAGCTCACCTCCGGCCGTCCCCTTCCGATTGCAGCTTTGTTACTTTGACACAGGGTAGGGAAGTGCTTCCTTTTGTTTTGGGCCAATCAGAGTCCCCCCCCCCCCCCGCCCCTACATTGGTTGCCTATATATATGTTGCCTTTTGGGATCGACCAATGGCCACCTTGTTACATGCCTGTTGTAATGCCACGCCACCAGTAACGCTGTACGCGATGCTCTGTGTCCCCCTTAGGTATCACTCATTGAGTACCCCTGTTAACATAATCATTGTATTTTGTTATGAACGTGGTTTTGTTTTGCCAATGTCTGATTCTGATGACGCTCCTTTCGCGTCCAATTTTTATGCATGCATCTCCTCTGTCTCTCCTCTCTTTCTAGTTTCTTCTGTCTATGTTTTATCTTTTACGGTTTGAGATGTACGGTCACACTATGTATTCTGTACTTTTAGTTTACACATTTTTGTGACGTGTCACAAGACGCTACAATTTTAACGTTTGCGTAGTGCCCAGTAACATTTCTTAATTTAATATGGATGTGACGTGTGATCTCCCACGACTGATTTCGGTGAAACTAAAGGAACTTAGCCGGCCGAAGTGGCCGCGCGGTTCTGGCGCTGCAGTCCGGAACCGCCAGACCGCTACGGTCGCAGGTTCGAATCCTGCCTCGGACATGGATGTTTGTGATGTCCTTAGGTTAGTTAGGTTTAACTAGTTCTACGTTCTAGGGGACTAATGACCTCAGCAGTTGAGTCCCATAGTGCTCAGAGCCATTTGAACCATTTTTGAACTAAAGGAACTTATTTAAAAAATACAGTCATGATCGCGCTTAAGTTGTTGATTTTTATTTTTTAGGTTCCCAGAGATCGTGATCAGATCTATATTCCTTGACGACAGTAGGAATCTCCAGCGCGGAGCGGAACCGCCTGTGCAAACATGGAGAACACTATTGTCTTTATTAAATAAATTATAATTTGAATAGATTGCTGTATTCCTGGGACAGTCTTCCAAAAATTTTTATGCCACAATATTTTATATGTTTCATAAAAATCTGGTTAGCAGAAAATCGTTCCTCTATTTGACGTAAGCGCATTAGCGGATGTAGCAATCCGGTACCGGATTAGAGTGTCACAGACGGACTGTCGTAATTTTGATGAAAATATTGTACTTCCCTTCTCCTGTGTTACTGCCTATATTTAAATTTGAGACATATATTTATATTTCTGTTCAACATTTAAATTTTTTGTTTCTTGTAGCTTTAAACATTGTTTGGCACCGTGTAATACTCCATAATTTAAACAAACATTTTATGTAACCTTTACCATTTGTATTAAGAATTATTTCTTTTATTATTAGTTGGTTCACAGCCGTCGGACAGATGATATAATAGATGTACATTAATTGATCCGCCTTGACACTTCTATACATGTTGTAACAATACGCGGTGGCAGAAATGTGTTTTTGTTTCGCACTCTGCAGAATTGTGTCTTTAGTCAGTGGATGATTGTCCGACACGCAACTTGAAACGCCAGATCTACGCGCAGCAATCGCTCCAGGATAGATGTAGTACAGTTTGTGTGAATTGATATCAAAGTGGAGTTCTATGGCGATCCATTACTATGTTTTATAAAATATTACGAGCAATTTATTTTTTGCCTGATGTTTGACTTTTATCATTGCGAACCGCTCAAGCTGGATGCAGAACTATTGATTATTATTTCTTACAGACTCTGCCTGAGCGGAGAGATGTGATCTCAGTTTTGGTTTTTATTCTCCTCCGTCAACTTGTGTTTATGTGCTGTAAAATAAAACGAAAAACAGTTTTCGCGTAACCTTACGAGAATTGAACTACACTGTAGAGTGGTAAGGTAAGATACGTCTCTTAATGAAATGTGTATTCTGAAACAGATCATGTATGTTGTACAAATATTCAACATCAATAACGTGCCGCTGGATATAAGTTTGTAATGATTCACATAATGTGCACTGCGGCTGCGTGACTTCAAACTACCGTCGTCAGCAACTGTGAAAGGATTAAAGTACGATAAACATGGACTATATTATAGTCCGACAATCAATTTCCGATCATCTTCTATGAATAAACGTGGTACAGGGCGCGACAAAAGTAAGTTAATCGAAAATGCGGTACTGTATTGTGTATCTTTAATGGCCTGTACAAATTAATTTGTCCTACTCAGAACGTTCAAAGTTTGCTCCTCTATTATTCAGACATTTAACACTACGTTTGGACACTGACTTCCATGTCTAGACACATTACTCCCTACTGTTACAAAAATTTGTTTCAAATTTTGTAGTAAAAACATTGCATTTCAATAGCCTCCACCTTCAAAAAATCCATGGTACGAGGTCCGGACATCACTGTAGCCAATAGATTTTCCCTAACCATCCTATTCACTCTTGAACGTTGTAGTCCCCTAATGGAACTAGATGAGACTTTTTCGCACAGATTAAAGTACAGGGATATTGTCTAATTCAATAATAAATACTCTTAAAATGTGAATATACGTTTCCACCGTAACGATCTCAACAAAAACATGGTCTACAAAACTCATTTGTTGCATATACCAGCCGAAACTGTAACTCTAGGAATATTTAAATCCTCTAACATAATAAACCGCGGTTATTCGGAAGTTCAAAACACGTGATTTTGTTCTATTTAACTTAAAACTTTATTTTTCAAATTACGGGTTTGTTTTGTTAAGTTAGGATCACCTTCACCGCGATTCACTTGATAGCCACTTAAATCACATCTTTGATTAGGATAATCCTCATTTAGTCCTTGTATTAATGTAGGCTTATAAGGCTTAGCATGTAATGTTTTTAATATTCTCCATAAGCTGTATGAAAATTATTGTTCATTAGGACTTCTACTAGCATGTTTGTTAGACAGATGAACGAATGCATTTGCAATGAGCTGTAGACATTTCTTCAGCATCATTAATTTTGGGAGACCATTACGTGTTAAGTCAGCTACAGATTCTGTCACCTGAACTTTGTGAAACTTCGATTGAATCTGTAAATGGCTGGTCTGCATGATGGCTGTGTATGTGGGCATTTTCAAAAAAAGACCGTCGTAAATCTTCATAATTTCGATCGAATTTCCATATGTATCATTAAAACACGCTGTGTTGTGTAGGCGATTATATTTCATAATGAACACATTTTACGCTTACAATGAATGCACAAATGACGTCAGCTCTCATATTGTCACTTGTTAATAACAAACAAGTTCTGTTACCACTCTTTAATCAACTTACACTGCGCAATAGTTTCGTGATTTTGCAGTGTATGGGATATCACTTAATAGCTAAAACGTGGCCATGGACAGAAATACGAAGTGGTAAATTGACTTATACTGCATCCAGTAGTTCTATGAAGTTTATTACATTAATCGTATTAAACAAGTCATTTATGGAATCCTCACGGAGCTGCGCTGAGCAGAGACTTACTGAGCTACACACTACCCGTATGTACACACATACTATGGAATACAAGTAGTGTATACATTATACGGGTAATAATGGTAGAAAACGTGCAGATAGATGTAACTGTAGATTATTTTCCCACTCGTTGCGTGCAGAATTGTAAGATATATTGAAACAGCCGCAATCCGAAAGATATCCAAAGCAATCCACGTAATTGAAAGCACTAGAAGCAATTTAAAGCATTCGTTTTTTTGTTTCTTGTTTTATTGGCTATAATCATTTCAGATCGTCTGTATGTAATTAGCTTTTAGATGTAGATATTGTTAATCATTGCTGCATTGACTCGTACCCTTAGTATTACTCTGAAAGGATTGATAAAAATTTAACACATAGTCAAAATTTAATTTATTGTATGTACTGGTGCACTTTATTTAGACATACAGGTGGGCAGGTTTCTGAAAAGGAAGAAATACATAACATTAATAGCAAGTAATATAGAAACACTCCTGTAGATTAATGGTGGCTCCACTGCGTGTAAAGAAACAGTAGGAACAGAATCAAAAGCAGAGGGTTATCGTAAATGAAGGACCCATTTTCAAAACTTCATATTTATTCAAGTGCAAAACCAAAATGAACAACCTTTATAACAATGAAAAGAGAAAGTTGCAAAGTTGGTTTTCATAATGTTTGATTTCAGTTTAATAAATTTAATAATTTGTAATGATTTGTAATTAATTAGTTTTTAATCATCATTTAATAATGAGAAATTTGATAAATGTTGTAAACGTTCAGTGTGGCTACCGTTTGCTGCACGACAAACATCGACGCGGTAGCCAAACACGTCGCACATACGCGAAGGTGTATCTACTGTTCCTGAGTGCACATCAGCAGTGATTCGGTTCCACAGATCATTCAGAGTGTTTGATAGAGGCGGGACATAAATAGCTTCCTCCACATAACCCCATAAGAAATAGTCACCGGGTGTGAGATCAGGAGATCTCGGTGCCAGAACTGCAGAGTCAGGTTCTCAAATCCCCTGTGTCCTATCCAGCGCTGAAGAAGGGAGTCATTCAAAAAGTCTCATATATCATGGTGTCAATGGGGTGGAGCTCCATCCTTTTCGAAAACGAAGGCCTGGGAATCTTCCATAACTTGAGGGAACAGTCATTGTTCCAACATGCCCAGGTACTTAATTACCGTTACAGTCATTTCTGCAAAGAAAAATGGTCCATAAACCTTTGTACAGGATATGGCACAGAAAACTTTAATCTTAGACGAGTCTCTTCCGTGGCGCAATGGTGAATGTGGATTGAACATTGTGACTATTGACCTTTCAACTAAATTAAAATTACACGCTGTAGAAATGCGTCAGCCTCCATCTTTCCTAGCACATAACCAGAAAATGTACGTCGCCTCTTCTTCTCATTGGGTTTGAGAGCCTGCACAAGTTGTAATCCGTAGGGCTTGTACAGCAAACGCCGTCTCAGAACTTTCCATACAGTTGATTGGGGTGTTCCAAGTTCTGAACTGGCTCTATTCGTAGATTTTCTGGGACTGCGCGCAAAACTTTCTTGAATCCGTCGGACATCATTCTCTGACACAAGAAGTCGGCCTGTTTAAACTGCATAAATCAACCGTTAATGCTTTTGCGAGTTGGTGATTGAATAGCGGCGAATTTGGTACGAAATGCTCGCTTCACTGCAATTTGGAACTCACTTTTCGCACACTCAAGTACGCAGAAAACCTTGTGCTGCACAGTCGCCATCTCACTCACAAGTGACAGGGAAACGGAATAACGGCGCTATTGTCGTGCGAACTCTACCGGCTGCTTCTGAAAACATCAACGCCCGCCCGCCGCCGCCCGCCATATCTTTGAAACTTCCTCCTTTCATTGGTATAAAGCTTGTTCATATTAGATTTGTGCTTACATACGAATTTTTTAAAATGGGTCCATCATTTAGAATAACTTTGTATATTCCGTTGTGTGCCCATAGTAGTCATAGGAATAAGTCAACATGTAAGAGAACAGAACCCAGCACCCTGCGACTGGAATTTCTTCATCAGAAATCAGCTTCGAACTGTCCTACACCAATGGTTGCGTACATGTTGACAGTGTCATGGTGACTGCATCGTGGCACCCTGTGATTAGAAAAGCAAATCTCCTTGGCTTCCATCCTGGAAACCTCTGTTTTCCAGAAGTGCCCACCTTCGACAGCATCTACGAGTTGGCAATACCGTTGTAACCACATCCCTGGGCCCTGTGACTGTAAATGCAAGTATCCTCAGAAGAGCCCCACTTAGATTTCTCCTATAGGCACTGCTGCGTACTTGACACTGCCGTCGAAACCGCTTCCTGGCATGCGATGTTTAGAAGTGCGTCTTCAGAAGATTCCCACATCGGGTTCTGTTACAACAGAGGCAGCTCTGAGTTTCGATGTTCTGAGGCAGACTCAAGATGTGGTATACAGTACCCTAAAGAAAGATGAACGGAGAAAATTTACTAATTTATGAATGAATGTTACTGGAAGTAGTACTGAATTGTGCCTCCAGATGTGAGCACACTGCCTGTTATTCAGCATCAAGGAGACCACACGACAACAGGCTTTTTCTAATTTTTTATATTCATGGAACTTGAAGTTCAAAACTAAACTATGCCTCTTTCAAAGCAGTTCGACACAACCCTCAAAAAAATTTCGAGGAAATCGATTTCAAAGTTTTCCGATCACGGTTAATATGCGAAAATATGGTAGATTTTTTTCGATAATTCTAGTGGCTCTGTGTCAGCATGATTGCTCGCTGCGTGGGGGCGGTGCTTGGGTTCGATTCCAGGTGGAATCAAACTTTTCAAGAAAGATGAAAGTTCTGTCAGCATTTAGGTGAGGCGCGAAACACAAAAATTAAGAAAAAACATTTGTAGTTTTTTAAGTATGCAATATTTTGCAAAAGAACGATAATTAAATTTTTTGTTGGGAATGAAAACTGAATTTCTGTATGGAGTATATATTAAAAAAAAGTGCACTTTTCATAAAAAGCCAATTAGATGTGTTAATTAGCATACATTTGATGAATTTCATATTTAAATAACTTAGGCATTCGAAATGAAAGGGAAAAGCTCAAAAAGTAATGACTGAAACGAGAGGCTGTACATTTTCTTCTTTTATACTGGAGCTTTCAACCATTTTATTTTCAAAAACCAAGGCTTTCCCACCGACCAATTCGAGAGGTACAGTACATCCATATCGTACGTCGAAAAACTGGTGTTGTTCTTTCGTTTTCCATTTCACGAAACATAAAGAAACCGACTAGTAGCGCGGTATAAAAACTAATCCGCTTATGGCGAAAGTGAGAGTATGTGACAATGACAATGTTCGTGTGCAAATCCACATCTCTACTAACATGCCGGCCGGAGTGGACGAGCGGTTCTAGGCGCTACAGTCTGGAACCACGCGACCGCTACGGTCGCAGGTTTGAATCCTGCTTCGGGCATGGATGTGTGTGATGTCCTTAGGTTAGTTAGGTTTAAGTACTTCTAAGTTCTAGGGGACTGATGACCTCAGCAGTTGAGTCCTATAGTGCTCAGAGCCATTTGAACCATTTTTCTACTAACACCTCGACATCTCCGGGGCGCCTGCCACTGCAAAACATAGAGCTAAACTCTGTCAAACGCACGGTTGTGTGACGACGTTTTTCTGAACGGCGATTGACGGTGGCGCAACGCAGAGACATTTTAAACGCCGGTTACTTTTAACCGTGATCACGGGACCTAGGTTATCTTGCTTTTTCACCGAGTATGGTGCACTCTGCAACCAGTGCAGTGATTTATGACCAGACGTCACACATAAAGTCGCACCCCACTCGGCAGCGACAGATCAAGCGACGTATTCTTCATATGACAAAAATTGAGCGAAGCATCTAAAATAGCTGTGTACGTAGCCAGCGCGAGGTGACGAACGGGCGAGCGCGACGAGAGGGAGGAGTCAGGCTTATGACAGCGGAGCGGCCACTACTTGGAGACAGTGCCGGCACCGTGGGTGGCAGCGGGCGGTCTACACCTGGCGAGCGGCGGCTGACGAATAGAGGTCACGCCCTCCGGTGTTATCGTCTTCTTCTTGTCGAGGAGCTGCGAAACCATCTTGTCTCGCAACGTGAGCCTGGAGAGACGTGTCGTGTTTGGTGGCCAATAACACAGATAAGCGGCCCTGCGTGCAAGGCCGATCTCTTCCTCATATCGGGCGGTACGCCAGGCAGCGGCGGAACCGAGCAATCGTGGCACGTGCTCGTGGGACACCACAGGTGGTTGCCTGCTGGTAACTTGGCAACCCTGTACGCATAGAGCACGGGGCAGCCGCACCTATGAGTTGCAGAGGAATGGGACAGCACAGACTTCGAGAGGCGTCGGAGGAGCTGAGTGGTGGTAGGCAGTGGCCAATACGAGCGAGCGCTTCTGAAGGATACAAGTGAGGACCAGTTTGTGTTGTCTTGGTGTCCAAGAAGCCTCTTCTTTAGTGCTTCCGGTGAACATGGACTAACGGCAGCGACTTAGGCTGAGTGTCGATCTGGCATACAGTGCCTCGCAAGAACCACTGCGAATAGTTTTCAAGAGCGCCCACTGTTTGGCTGACTGTATGTAGCATGCATGGGCAGGGGATCTTTGCAACGTTATCCATAGCCTTACACTGACGTTAACTGCTTTCGTGTGTGGTTGGTTACGTCGGGTTACGAGTTTCCTGGCTAAAATTATTTCGTACAGTTCTTGGAATAGCATAGGTGTAACGAACTTCTTGCGTTTTTGTTGCTCTGGAAGAAAGGAGTGGGGTATAATGGATAGAACATCATTGGTGACGTTTATACACGTCAACGTAATTTATAAAATTCACAACTGTTACAATTAAATCAAATCACCTCAATTAAAACACAAGATGAATGTTGAGGCCTTCAGAGTTATTTGAAAATCGGATTAATAAAACTCAGCAATTAAAAACTGAATGATAATTAGTAAAAGTCTTTCGTGTTTCAAATATTTAATGAAGCGTAGTAAAATTAATCACTAGGAAATAGACTGTAATAACTTCAGCCAAAATCTAAAAATAAATTCCAAATTTTCTCCTGTCCAAATAATACGTAATAATAGAAACTAACTCCCTGCTGCACCACAATTGTAAGGCGTGGCTTTAATTTGAAAATCCCGGAAAAAAATCAGGATGAGTGGGGTAACGCCGACTTCTGTTTAATAAAGTACATCGGGATGCCTTGGATGCCCTACAGCTCGAGGACAACCTGGAGATTACTGTGGCATCCGCCTTCTATAACACACAGTAAACAGTTTTAAATTCAGGCAACGCTATATTAAAACACTTTATGTAAGGTTTCAGCCGCAGAGGGAGCGGATTGTACAGAGTTTACTAAATCCAACTCAAGAAAACACCGCCCAAACGGAATTCAGTAAACAATACACCAGAAACAATATCTGAATGGAAAGAAATACGTTTCAGTACAAAATGTACGGATTAGCACCTTCGAATTAGAAAAAAGAAAGGTCTTAAAACGCCAAGGTATACGCAGCAGTTAGGCTGAAAGGCTTAACTGTGCAGACAGTTAAATGAGACGCTGAGCAGAGTACTAAGTTTAACAGTCAATACATTAAGCAAAAATAATTTACTGCTGGTAGGACCTAAACAAATTGGCACCAATTTCACTTCAAGCAGTAACGAATTCGCCGGCATACCAGCATTAGAGGTTCTCCGAACAATCTGGCAATGTTAAGCGGCTTGAAAATTACCAAGCAGTACTTAAAAAGTCGCGCACCATGTAATAAGGCCTGGACCGATGTTAGGTTGAACAAAATGCCAGCCTAGACACGAGCGGTGGCCGTCGCAGTCACTGGTCCAACGGAGAGCCACAGCTGACAGCAAGAGAACCGGAGCGACAGAAAACGGCTGAAAACTTGATGGGAAGACGGGAGTAACCCGATCCCCGTCGAGGGACTTCACCTCGCGTACATAAGGATGTGCCCAGCACGTCTCACATCAGTAGCGGGAGATGTACACGCCGCTATCGGAGGCTCACAACTCGACGCAGCTGCCCACCTTCGCAAGCCCGCCCCCTCCCCTATGCCTCGAAGCCGCGCCAGGCGCTCACTGACAGCCACCACACGTCCTGGCAGCCCTACCACACTTCCGCCTTCCCTGACAAAGGCCAAATGTAAATACGTGACGCGGCTGCCTATCGTGACACGGGTGAATAGCGTGAAGCGAATTTGTTATCGTGATTTTATAACGCACTCGCACCTTGACAATAACAATGTTTTGAATAAATTAGTCTAGTAGTAATAGTATTGTTAATAATTACTATTTTCATTATACATTTGCAGAGTTTTCACTAAGAAAATCTTGATGACTGTAAGGGAACTGAAGCGTGACAAGGTTGGAAAGGAAGACTCAAACTGCCGCTCAGAGTTATTTGGAGCTGAATACTTAGAAATCACAGCTTGGGAAACCAGGTGAGGTTCCACTGTTGCGGTAACACCCAGAAGCTTGAACGATAAGAGACGGTCCACAATGGTGTTGTGGAAAAACGGGAGCGCCGGGAGAGTATAACCATTACCTTAAGCACGACACTACAGTACCTGTGTTTCCCGAATTACGATGCAATGTTCCTTTGGATTTGTATGCACGTCCAAAGGAACAGGCATTCCAGCGACCACGTAGTTGCGGACTGCACTACCATCACCTATATAATAGGATGACGACAATGAAAACCGCTTGCCTGACGGGTCTCGAACCTGGATTTCCTGCTTTTCGCGATCGTTCGCCATTCAAAAAGCGGGAAATGTGGATTCGAGTTCCAGTCAGGCATGGGTTTTCATTGTCATCATCACATTAGTCAGCTGATAGTTGTCGATATTCGCAACTGCGAATACATTTCATGTACAGTCATGCTCAAAAGTATCCGAACGCACTGAATTGCATTCCGCCTGATACGCATGCAACCCACATAACGCACCTGTCTAGCAGGTCCTCTAATCGCTCCTTGGTACAGTCGTTTGACTATTGAAAATGCTTCAGACAAATCACCACTAGAAATCTCTGCACTTTATCGCAAGAACTCAAGATGTAAAGTAATACCACGATACTACAAATATCAGGGAACACCTTATCACAGATAAGCCTGTCATTAAGGATTGTAAGCTCACATTTATTGCAATAAATGACATACCTGAAATGTTACCACTCTCATTATTCGTCAGATAGGTAATGCACGTAGTAAATTCCCCGTATTCATGATTTTCTCTTCAAAGCCACATACCGTACTTCTTATTTAACACAAAATGACATTAAAAATTTAAGTTATTCACGAGCAGCTAGTTGTGAATATGTTGTTGCTGTTGTTGTGGTCTTCAGTCCTGAGACTGGTTTGATGCAGCTCTCCATGCTGCTCTATCCTGTGCAAGATTCTTCATCTCCCAGTTTCTACTGCAACCTACATCCTTCTGAATCTGCTTAGTGTATTCATCTCTTGGTCTCCCTCTACGATTTTTACCCTCCACGCTGCCCTCCAATGCTAAATTTGTGATCCCTTGATGCCTCAAAACATGTCCTACCAACCGACCCCTTCTTCTAGTCAAGTTGTGCCACAAACTTCTCTTCTCCCCAATTCTATTCAATACCTCCTACCGAGCGAGATGGCGCAGTGGTTAGCACACTGGACTCGCATTCGGGAGGACGACGGTTCAATCCCGCGTCCGGCCATCCCGATTTAGGTTTTCCGTGATTTCCCTAGTTCGCTCCAGGCAAATGCCGGGATGGTTCCTTCCAAAGGGCACGGCCGACTTCCTTCTCTGTGCTTCCCTAATCCGATGAGACCGATGACCTCGATGTCTGGTCTCCTTCCCCAAAAACAACCAACAACAATACCTCCTCATTAGTTACGTGATCTACCCACCTTATCTTCAGCATTCTTCTGTAGCACCACATTTCGAAAGCTTCTATTCTCTTCTTGTCCAAACTAGTTATCGTCCATGTTTCACTTCCATACATGGCTACACTCCATACTAATACTTTCAGAAACGACTTCCTGACACTTAAATCTATACTCGATGTTAACAAATTTCTCTTCTTGAGAAACGCTTTCCTTGCCATTGCCAGTCTACATTTTATATCCTCTCTACTTCGACCATCATCAGTTATTTTACTCCCTAAATAGCAAAACTCCTTCACTACTTTAAGTGTCTCATTTCCTAATCTAATTCCCTCAGCTTCACCCGACTTAATTTGACTACATTCCATTATCCTCGTTTTGCTTTTGTTGATGTTCATCTTATATCCTCCTTTCAAGACACTGTCCATTCCGTTCAACTGCTCTTCCAAGTCCTTTGCTGTCTCTGACAGAATTACAATGTCATCGGCGAACCTCAAAGTTTTTACTTCTTCTCCATGAATTTTAATACCTACTCCGAATTTTTCTTTTGTTTCCTTTACTGCTTGCTCAATATACAGATTAAATAACATCGGGGACAGGCTACAACCCTGTCTCACTCCTTTCCCAACCACTGCTTCCCCTTCATGCCCCTCGACTCTTATAACTGCCATCTGGTTTCTGTACAAATTGTAAATAGCCTTTCGCTCCCTGTATTTTACCCATGCCACCTTCAGAATTTGAGAGAGAGTATTCCAGTTAACATTGTCAAAAGCTTTCTCTAAGTCTACAAATGCTAGAAACGTAGGTTTGCCTTTTCTTAATCTTTCTTCTAAGATAAGTCGTAAGGTTAGTATTGTCTCACGTGTTCCAACATTTCTACGGAATCCAAACTGATCTTCCCCGAGGTCCGCTTCTACCAGTTTTTCCATTCGTCTGTAGAGAATTCGCGTTAGTATTTTGCAGCTGTGACTTATTAAACTGATAGTTCGGTAATTTTCACATCTGTCAACAGCTGCTTTCTTTGGGATTGGAATTATTATATTCTTCTTGAAATCTGAGGGTATTTCGCCTGTCTCATACATCGTGCTCACCAGATGGTAGAGTTTTGTCGTGACTGGCTCTCCCGAGGCTATCAGTATTTCTAATGGAATGTTGTCTACTCCCGGGGCCTTGTTTCGACTCAGGTCTTTCAGTGCTCTGTCAAACTCTTCACGCAGTATCTTATCTCCCATTTCGTCTTCATCTACATCCTGTTCCATTTCCATAATATTGTCCTCAAGTACATCGCCCTTGTATAAACCCCCTTGTATAAACCCCCTATATACTCCTTCCACCTTTCTGCCTTCCCTTCTTTGCTTAGAACTGGGTTGCCATCTGAGCTCTTGATATTCATAAAAGTGGTTCTCTTCTCTCCAAAGGTCTCTTTAATTTTCATGTTAGCAGTATCTATCTTACCCCTAGTGAGACAAGCCTCTACATCTTTACATTTGTCCTCTAGCCATCCCTGCTTAGCCATTTTGCACTTCCTGTCGATATCATTTTTGAGACGTTTGTATTCCTTTTTGCCTACTTCATTTACTGCATTTTTATATTTTCTACTTTCATCAATTAAATTCAATATTTCTTCTGTTACCCAAGGATTTCTATTAGCCCTCGTCTTTTTACCTACTTGATCGTCTGCTGCCTTCACTACTTCATCCCTCAGAGCTACCCATTTTTCTTCTACTGTATTTCTTTCCCCCATTCCTGTCAATTGTTCCCTTATGCTCTCCCTGAAACTCTCTACAACCTCTGGTTCTTTCAGTTTATCCAGGTCACATCTCCTTAAATTCCCACCTTTTTGCAGTTTGATCAGTTTCAATCTGCAGTTCATAACCAATAGATTGTGGTCAGAATCCACATCTGCCCCAGGAAATGTCTTACAATTTAAAACCTGGTTCCTTAATCTCTGTCTTACCATTATATAATCTATCTGATACCTTTTAGTATCTCCAGGATTCTTCCAGGTATACAACCTTCTTTTATGATTCTTGAACCAAGTGTTAGCTATGATTAAGTTATGCTCTGTGCAGAATTCTACAAGGCGGCTTCCTCTTTCATTCCTCCCCCCCTCCCCCCAATCCATATTCACCTACTATGTTTCCTTCTCTCCCTATTCCTACTGACGTATTCTAGTCACCCATGACTATTAAACTTTCATCTCCCTTCACTACCTGAATAATTTCTTTTATCTCGTCATACATTTCATCTATTTCTTCATCATCTGCAGAGCTAGTTGGCATATAAACTTGTACTACTGTAGTAGGCATGGGCTTTGTGTCTATCTTGGCCACAATAATGCGTTCTCTATGCTGTTTGTAGTAGCTAACCCGCACTCCTATTTTTTTATTCATTATTAAACCTACTCCTGCATTACCCCTATTTGAATTTGTATTTATAATCCTGTAATTGCCCGCATCTCGTGGTCTCGCTTTCCACGCCCGGGTACCCGGGTTCGATTCCCGGCGGGGTCAGGGATTTTCTCTGCCTCGTGATGGCTGGGTGTTGTGTGATGTCCTTAGGTTAGTTAGGTTTAAGTAGCTCCAAGTTCTAGGGGACTGATGACCATAGATGTTAAGTCCCATAGTGCTCAGAGCCTAACCCTGTAATCACCGGACCAAAAGTCTTGTTCCTCCTGCCACCGAACTTCACTAATTCCCACTATATCTAACTTTAACCTATCCATTTCCCTTTTTAAATTTTCAAACTACCTGCCCGATTAAGGGATCTGACATTCCACGTTCCGATCCGTAGAACACCAGTTTTCCTTCTCCTGATAACGACGTCCTCCTGAGTAGTCCCCGCCCGGAGATCCGAATGGGGGACTATTTTACCTCCGGAATATTTTACCCAAGAGGACGCCGTCATCATTTAATCATACAGTAAAGCTGCATGTCCTCTGGAAAAATTACGGCTGTAGTTTCCCCTTGCTTTCAGCCGTTCGCAGTACCAGCACAGCAAGGCCGTTTTGGTTAATGTTACAAGGCCAGATCAGTCAATCATCCAGACTGTTGCCCCTGCAACTACTGAAAAGGCTGCTGCTCCTCTTCAGGAACCACATGTTTGTCTAGCCTCTCAACAGATACCCCTCCGTTGTGGTTGCACCTACGGTACGGCCATCTGTATCGCTGAGGCACGCAAGCCTCCCCACCAACGGCAAGGTCCATGGTTCATGGGGGGTGAGAATATGTATGAACTTCGAATGTCACGACGAACCGTCTCGTTCTGCATATGGATTCAAACCCAGGTCATGCAGACTAAGATATCATGACTGACGGAAACTAACAGTCATTCCTGACTAGGCATACAGAGAGTGATATACCTCGATTTTAGACAGTATCAGTTAGCGAATATCAACATTAAATTACATAACGTAAACATTTTTAACGGACGCGAATTCCTACCCAACAACTATTGTCCCTGTTAACGAACTACGAGAGATGTCAAGTATTGCTTCTTCACAAGTAACTTACTTGAAATGCCATGAGGTAAAGCTTATTGTTGGACAGGGATTCGAACCCAGAACCTAATCATATTGTTATCGAAGCATAATCAACTGTGACATATGGGATTTTCTTGGCAGTAGCTAGATGTTTTAACTGAAATGACGAGACGAAACATTACTTTTTTCCTTCACACGTCTCCAACCCAGCACCTAAGGCTGTTATATTCTGGAGAAAACGAAAGTTAAATATGGGTTTGTTACACCAGCAGCGACATGTGAGCATTTTTGAACTAGAAATAATATGATGAAGAGTTCAGTGCTGCCTGGGAATCGAACCCCACACATATCGTTGTTGACTACAAACAAAGAGACGTCAGCTACCGAATTTTTCTCCATCAGCAGCTCGGAATAACATCCATGAACTTACAGTGATCTCTCAAATAGTTCTGTGTCTCACTGGGAATCAAAAATGTCAGATATCGATAGTATTGACAACGAATGAAAATGCATTAAAGATCACAATTATTATCCACCAGCAGATAGGTACTCTCATGCTAGATCCTGATAATACATAATGAAAATTTTAGTGCCGGGCCAGGATTCGAACCCATTCACGCGCAACTTGTGGACATGTTGAGGAATCTGCAGTTTTGAACAAGCAACAAATTGTGTCGAGCTGTATTGTCGCGAAGGGATCAAATTCCGCGTTAAGGGCGGTCTGAGTGCATTCCAAGCTCAGAGCCAATTTTATCGACATACAGAATCTCAAATAAAAGACGGAATAAGTGTCCTGTGATCCTACATAGCGTTTGTTTCATCACTAGAAATAAATAACTAGTATAAGAAACGTTACTGGTGATAGAGTGCCCACATTTCGCCACTCCTGACTTTATTGTGGTTCAGCGAAACGTCTACTTGGTAGAGAAGGAATATCATGTTTAATGTGAATTTCATACCACAATGCCATTATACTTTCTTCACTTGGCGTAGCCAGAAGATAATAGAATCTGTCTCTCCGTATTAAAAAACGTCGGCAGAAGCTGGAATCGAACCCAGACCACCATCATAGGTACCTATAATCAATCCAACAGACCACCAAATGTTCTCCGCTAAGACTCATTTTTCTATCATACCACTGCTGCGGCACACTCGAAGAGAATTCTGATACACGGGCTACCTGTGGTGGTCTGCAGCATGTTCAGTACATTCATTTACTTGGTTGACCGAATCGCCATGAACTAGTTGCCTCGGCGATCCAGTACATACATTCGACTCTATTTTGTAATCACCGAAATAAAATCACTTAACTGCCACCTACACAGAACTGCCAACAGTGTAGGATGCAGAAATTTAAGTAGGAAGTATTTCTCTCCATTTAAGCTACACTATGGCATTATCTGATTGGTGAAAACGTCGTGCAGTGAAAAGAAAAGCTTTAACTGTGTGTCTCTCAGAAATCTAGATTCGGCCATATGCATTATCTCACAGCACCTTGGAATGCAGAAGCTCTGGAGAACCTGTTCTTGACTTCTGGAGACGATGTAGGTACATGACAGCTACTAGCGTAATGGTAAGCGTCGCGCGCTGTGGATAAAACGTCGCGAGTTCTATTACATTCACTGCGACGTTTTGTAGAACGCAATTCTGCTGTCTTCAGAAGTTATCAATTTAATGGAACTTTGAACATACTTCCCTTCACTTCTCAACCCAAAATAGCCGCATGTGGAAAAAGGACTAACTTCTGCGACATTTTGTTCTTTTCAGGTTTAATAGACGGCCAGGCAGCAGATGCATCTCGAAGCTTTTCTATTATATGTATGGGGCGAGCGCATAGTGCCAAAATAGTCAGAAAAGTATTTTCTACATTAGCTGTCGTCTGGTAGTGGCATTTTATTCTTCTTCAAACCTCGTTTGACTGCTTTGACTCAGAACAAGTTTTCTACATACATGTAATTAATAAACTGCATGTGCATTGTCAGACTGCTATAGATAATATCAGAGAATTCGCATATATCGTTGATAATTAATTTCTCTCTCATGTTCAGTATTGTTTTAACAAAACTAAAAGAAGCCTTACGAAAATTGTGCACTTTATTATAACAAATGAAATAAAACTACCCACGATAACCTTACGACGAAAGTCTTTTTTAATAAAACTGAGTATCTGTACGCAAGGTTGCTTCTATCGGCACGAATTAGTAAAATACTACCCACTTAGATTTCGATTGGGTCTGTGTTTAATTGGTATGCTGTGTCATACTCAACAGGTATGCAAATGTGGCATTTCATAAATAAAGTTACGTGTTCCTGGTAATCCCAAATTTGCTTGTCAGCAGCGGCAAGAAGCATTACCTGTTGTGCAGCATTGTAAGTTTTTCACGTTTGCACTATGAGCTGGAAGTATTTTCTTACGATTTCCCTAGCGGTGTTTGATCTGACTTCATATAGCTCTTTCACAGAAGGGATAAAAAAAGTCACAGTCAGCGAGACTCGAACCGCGAACCATAACAGACCCTATTTCACAGGTCAGCACGTCCCCACAGACCTACCGAAGAGGTATGTGTTGTGCCTTACTCTTACAAGGTTAATAGTGACTAGAACTCGTAAACCGCTATTTTAATGACGAGATTAGTTGCGATTTCCACGTGCAACGGCTTCCCTGGGCTGAAAACCGTAAATTTACAATCTTTCGTTACACCTCAAGCGATAATAACTCAGATTATTCAATGGAAATGACAGGAAAAATCAAGTGAATTTTGAGGCTTAATTCTGTGCACACCAGGAAGTAATCTGTCGATCACAGGGTTGCCAAACATACCTTGCCTTGCTGCCAAATCTCAGTACAGTACCAGCAGGAAGAAGACGAACCGATGTGATCCTACAGCGGGCTGGGAAGTGACCATAGCTGGCACCTCAAAGACGCGGCTGCTATGGCGTGGAATACGTAATGCGTCTGATTCGCATTTCTGTAACTAGGTTTAGCGACTGGAGCGTTGTTACTAATAATACGCAGAACTGACTGCAGACAGCATCATTAATCAGTAAGTCTCATAGTTGTTTTTATATTTCTTTCGTAACTGTACTCAAAACTAAGAAACTCATTCACGATTTTTTTTCGTGCCTCACTGATATTCGAGCACACCAAACAAATAAAAAAAATGGAAGTGTGTGTGTTTTCTTGTGTGTGTGTGTGTGTGTGTGTGTGTGTGTGTGTGTGTGTGTGTGTACATTCCACTTCATTACGAAATGTCGTATTAATGGTCCATGTTACAAGTATTAATCTGATCTAATCTAATCATATTGCTGACTAGCTGTGAAGAGTCATGAATAACCAAAATTTTCGTCAATGTCAGGAACCAAATATAAATTTAAAATATAAAAGACGACAGGTTTTGTAATAAACTGAGACTCCTATCAAGACCCTTTCATCACTGTTAACTAACCACGAATGATGTCTGATATACCTCCACTCAGCAGTAACAAAGTGTGTACGCATTTAAAGATGAAGTGCGTGATGTGAAGTTCTGTGACAGAGATAAGATCCCAACACGTAATCGGATTGTTAACCAAGTAAAATCAAATGTTACATATCGGTTTTTCTTACCAGCTGCTAGGTGTGTCAATCTAAAATAAGGATACAAATTTGTGTGCCTGAGCGACAATCGAACCGCACTCCTATCGTTCTTCTTTATCGTCCACAAATATAGCGTAAGCATCACTTGCTTGTTCACCAACAGTAAGATGTATGCGTGTTTGACCAGAAATTGTTGGCAGCACATGAACAGACATTAAAAATGCACGTTAATTTTCACTAGCAGGCCGGTGTGCACATGATAGGGCTTGAAATGAAATTATAAATATTTCTGTACTGGAACAGGAATCGGACCCACATACTTACCTTTGGAGGAGACCTAGAGAAGATTGCAGTCTTGGAAAAAGGAACGAAATGATCGAACTATACTGTTCAGAGAGATTCAGATCCTCGGAAGAGGAGATACGAATTCGAATCACAGTCCAGCACCAAATTTTTCAACGACTCTAGTTCAATCAAGTACAAGTAAAATAAGAGCCCTGTTCCCTTAAATGGCTATCGGTTCATCAAATAAAATAAAATTTTCTAGTGTAAGTAAGTTTACTGGCGACAGTATTTCTGTTTACCATGACCTCCACCTATGTCATTTCGCATGTAAACCGGCTCTGCTCAGTTGGGAATGAAGGAACGTGATGTTTAATGCGGATTCTGGATTATGACATCTTTCTCTTGAGGTTACGAGAGGTAGAGTAAATCTGTTTGTGCCTCATAAAAGTAAATGTCTGAATCCACGCATTTCACTTGTGATAGTTAGTTCCACCAGACCACTGTGGCCACATTTCCCAGCCCCAGGAGTGTGCTGTAACAGATGATGTGCCCAGCTTACAAAATTAGTCATGGTGGAAAAAATGCGAGTCTATTAAATGGTTAAGAAGAAGCAAGCTTCTGAAGCGGAGATTATGCTATTCTCATGTCAGCAGGATGTAATTACTCTTCTAGGTATCATAAGCTAACCATTTTGAAATTTTCACAAATTCAGCAAATTTCTTAGTTCGAGAAAATCTACTGTGAAGTGTGAAGTTGCCGGATAATTCGATTATTACCGTCATTATTACTACCGTTTTCTTCATACCGATGCTGGAACACATGTGCTTGAAGATCATTTAAGGCCTTTTGGTCATTATAGAAGTAGTTGTCCAAGAAGAGATTCTTTCTCTGTCTACGGAATCCTTTCCATGTAAATATCAAACATCAGCAATTACTCGTAGATTCCAGGCCGTAGCAGCCGCGTCTTTGAGACGCCAGCTATGGACACTTCCGAGCCCGCTGTAGTATTACATCAGTTGGTCTTCTTCCTGCTGGTACTGTAACTGAGATTTGGCAACAAGGCAAGGTATGTTTGGCAACCCTGTGATCGACAGGTTACTTCCTGGTGTGCACGGAATTAAGCCTCACAATTCACTTGATTTTTCCTGTCATTTCCATTGAGTAATCTGAGTTATTACCGCTTGAGGTGTAACAAAAGATTATAAATTTACGGTTTTCAGCCCAGGAAAGCCGTTGCACGTGGAAATCGCAACTAATCTCGTCCTTAAAATAGCGGTTTACGAGTTCTAGTCACTATTGGCCTTTTGAGAGGAAGGCACGACACATACCTCTTCGCTAGGTCTGTGGGGATGTGCTGACCTCGCCGGCACGGTAGCTCAGCGTGTAAGTCGGCTTTTGGCGGCCGTGGTGTGCGGACCGCCGGCGTGTGCTGTGCGCTGCGGTCTGCTGCGCTCCGCTCGGTAAGTCAAGCGCCTGTTGCAGTAGTTAGCTGCGTTATTTGAGACTCTTGATGGATTCATATTAGAAGGAGAGATGGATCAGCCTAATAGAAGAGACACATTGAAATTTGTTTTTGACCAGAAAGGGCAGAGACCGAATTCGTTCGAAATTGAGACATGGTTAGAGGAAGTTGTGAAAATTTCGTTTCAGGATATTATAGGTATTCACCTTTCAATTGTGAGTAGCACTGTGTATGTCAAGCTTAGAAACACGGAATTGTGTGACAAAATTGTTGAAACTAGTGGCGGAACATTTAAGTTCAAACATCACGATGGCAGTGTTAGTGAAGTTTGTGTTACGCATGCTGGCTTTGGATTAAGGACTGTCCGTATCTTTGAGCTACCATTTGAAATCACCGCTGAGCAGATCAATTCCGTGATAGCTCCTTATGGGAGAATAATTAGCAATTTTGCAGAAAAGTGGTCTCCTACTCACAAGTTCCCCGTCTTGAATGATACCAGGCAACTGCGAGTTGATTTACACAAGCACATACCCTCGTATATAAATGTTGGTGGTTATCGGGATATAGTAATATATGATGGGCAGCCAGGAACCTGCGCGTCTTGCGGCGGTACAGGCCATGTCCGCTCGCAGTGTATACAACGCCGAGTGGCCTAGCTACCTGCGGGAGAAGCAGTGAGACCCCCAGCCATGTCAACATTGCCTTTATCTTACGTAGCGGCAGCCGCTGGACAACTCCATACGCGTGACGCTCCTGACGCTACTCGGGACGCTGCTCAGGATGATGCAGCTCGCGACAATGAAGTGATAATGGAAGTTAGCGACTCGATGGTGACAACATAGCCAAAGAGTCAAGAAAAAAAAAAACAAATATCTCTGTTCAAATAGAACAAACTCATGAACCGGTTATAGTCCTTCAGAATGAGCAGTCTCCAGAAAACCACAAGGAATCCAACCCATCACTTGCCAGCGAACAGGACCGAGCGCAAGAAACCCAAGAGGTAATGGAAAACGATGAAACCTCCCCAAGAGTCAGTCCTCCAAGGAAACATAAAAAGAGGAGACTAGCTCATAAGGGCGCTGAACAACTGGCACCGCCTTTGCGAGAAGAAGCAAAGCAGATTAGCAACAAACTGCATGAAGAAGAACATAGAAATCCGGTTCTGAGTATGCAGGCACCTGACCCCTTGCATGCCAAATCACATACACCGTGCCCCATGTCAACGGACCATTCGTCACACGAGAGGTTGAAGCTGCTAGCAAATTTAGATGCAGACAAGGTTTTCCCTGATACTAGAAATGCAGGAAAAGAGACATCGAAAGCTAATCAACACAAAACCTGGGCTGATGAATCGGATGAAATGAATCAAGATGAAGAATTGAATGAAACTGGAGGAACGGAACATACTCCTGCCCCAAGAGATCAACTGAACACGATGGATACATCATTGCCGGAACATACATGTGAGAAAGGATTTTCCTCCGACAGCACTTCGTATGACGAATATTGACTTCGGTAATGAATAGGACAATATGAACGCAGCACAAGCCTACAAAATCGCTACGTTGAACATTAATAAGATACGCTCCTCCCTGCATTTACAACATTTGCAAGACTTTCTATACGCAGCTGTCGTTGATATACTACTGTTACAGGAAGTAACAGATATTAAATTAGAGAACATACGTGGATACAACGCCATAATAAACCCCGGTATCGGTGCAGAGCTGGGAACCGCAACTCTCACGAAAGAAGGCATCCGTGTCACACAAATAGCAAAACTTGAAAACAGCAGAGGGGTTGCAGTGACTGTTAATAATGCCCGCATCATCAACGTTTATGCACCGTCAGGCAACAATAACAGGCGTGCTAGAGCGGATTTTTTTTTAAGTGAAATCGTTCATCTCTTCGGTACACGTCAAGATTATATAATCCTAGCCGGCGATTTTAATGCTGTACTTAGCCCGAAGGACCAGACACCGAATTTCAACAAGTCCTTAGAACTGGAAAGAATAGTCCACCAAATGCAGTTAACCGGTACCTGCGAACATACCCACGGTGCACAGGCCGGTTTCACATATTTTACCAGTCACTCAGCAAGCAGGCTAGACAGAATTTACGTCTCGTCCAACCTTAAGAACCATGTACCCCAGTCTGAGGTCTGGCCCACTATGTGTTCTGACCACGCCGCGTACATCACCACAGTAAATTTGGAATAACAAGAGACTTACCGAGCGAGGGGCATATGGAAACTCAACATCACACATTTACAAGATGAGGAATGTCGCGTAGCATTTACTAATGTGTGGCAAGAATGCGAGAAACGATTCAAGCTATACAGTTCTGCCATAGCTTGGTGGTTACAATGTGCGAAGCGTAAAATAAGAAGAATGCTGACCAATTACTCACGACAGAAAAGTTTCTGGATTAAAATGACTACTGAATTTTATTTTAGCTGCCTTAGAGACCTGTACACCTTGGACACACGATTAATGGAGAACTTTAGCCGGATTCAGAACGTTAAAGCAAAACTTTTAGAACTGAAGCGGCGACAGTCGGAAGGTTTTAAAGTCAGAGCTAGAATACACAACATTGTAGAAGGGGAAGAAACAGCTATGTACCATGTAATGCGTGAGAATAAGAGAGGAAACAGAAAAATACTGCCAGAAGTTAAGTTACCTGATGGGACCAGGCACACAAAACAGCATGAAATTCGAAACGCTGTTCATAAATATATCTCAGATATGATGTCCACCAAACCTACTGTCGACGAGGCGCGGCGTGATCTTGTTAGAAACTTATCAGGACGAATTAGTACAGAGCAAGTAGAAAATCTCACGACTGAAATAGAAGAGGACGAATTGAAAGACGCAATAGCACATAGTGCTAAAAATAAGTCTCCAGGACCTGATGGTATCCCCGTGGAATTCTACCAAGTGTTCTGGCCACAAATGAAAAGCAAGTTGCTATGTATGTACAACGAAATCATGAATGCCACTGTTGCCGCTACCAAAGAATTTCCTGAAGGGATCATAGTTCTAATTCCTAAAAACTCACTAGCAAAGCAATTGAAAACCTTCGGCCAGTAACATTACTCAACAGTAATTACAAAATTGTGGCCCGCGTATTAGCAAGAAGATTAAAAGTGGTTATTAACTCTGTAACTGGCACGTACCAAACATGTGTAGGCAAAGACAGAAACATCTATCAGAATATATGCGAATATAGGGATATAATATCAACCGCAAATGTATGCCGAATAAAATATGCTTTAGTGTCATTAGACTTCGAAGAGGCGTTTGACAGAGTAGATCATAAGTATCTCCTTGGTATCATGGAAGTAATGAGATTCCCACCACGATTCGTGAGGATTATTCAACAAATTCTGAAAAACAGTGTAGCACGAATAATGATAAACGGACAACTAAGTAGAGAGATTGAATTGACTGGATCCGTACGTCAAGGTTGCCCAATGTCAATGGCCCTTTTCGCAATATCAATAGAACCTCTCCTCGCGACACTCACGCATCACCTGCAAGGATTGTGTATAAACGGCAAGAAAATAGTGTGCAACGCCTACGCAGATGATGTGGGCGTCCTGGTTATAAATGAAGATGTAGTGGCGAAAGCTCTTCAGATTGTACACACATATGAACTTGCTTCTGGCGCCAAACTAAATAAAAGCAAGTCAGGCATCATGAACCTAGGCAGAGGAATATGCATGCAAAATCGGGGACAATTGACGAAAGTATCCACATTGAAATGTTTGGGTATTTAATTTAGGAGCAACATCCATCACACTATTGCTGTCAATTATAAAAAACTACTTGCAAACACACGAGCATCTGTACAAGGAAGCAGTATGAGGCAACTGGACGAGATACAGAAAATCGAACTAGTAAATGTGTATATAACATCCAAACTTAACTATGTGGTCCAAGCCTTCCCGATGCAATTACAAACAGCCAGAAGAATTTTATCCGCGATAGGAAGCTTTGTATGCCAAGGCAACATTTTCAAAGTGCAGTTCAATACACTAACACTCCCAACAAGGAAAAGAGGTTTAAACCTTGTTGATGTCAGTTACAGGTCACGAGCGTTATATGTGTGTCGAATGTGCAAGCAATGGAAACAGATGCACGACAGCTTAACGACCCACTTGCTGAATGAAACTGCTCCAGCAAGCATGCAGCCGCCAACAGATGTGAAGCATACACCAGCTGGTCTTTGTCACCCAAAAACTTTTCTCGTTGAGTACAGTTATACCTCGTCGAGGCTCTCAGAACATCAGTTGAAGAGAGTAAAGGACATATATACATATTTGACGGAGGCTAAGGAAGGAAATATTATTGAAAGAAAATACCCCAACAACGACTGGTCTGAAATTTGGAAAAATATCCACGATCGGAACTTACCCTCTAAGGTGAAAGCAACTTGGTATAATGTAGTCAACGGGAAAATATCAACTAATTCCAAATTGCATGCTATACATCTCACAAATTCGCCTTTGTGCGCGTCATGCAACCTCCTTGACACTGAAGAACACATATTCGTGTGTGAAAGAGTGAGAAACATATGGCATATAGTTAAGCAGAAATTAGCGACCGTTAACAGAACATCTCCAACCGTTTTCACCGCCGCAGATTTTCTGACTCCAGACTCAGTGCCATATCCGAATACGAAAAGAAATGCTGTTAACTGGCTAAAAGGGCACACAGTGCACTATATCTTGAAGGCAGAAAATAAAAGCAAAGAAGATTACTGGGTGTATCTAACGACTCAGCACCATCATCTCATGCGGACAAAAGACTACAAAAAAAAAAGTACGCACGCTTCCTAAATAGAATCATGGAATAAAATTATACAGAGAACAATAGACAGATTAAGATTGGTACGGAATTCAGAGATGTCAGCCTTGCACGATTACAGATGACTGGAACCGGAATGTCTTCGATCCTTTCACGAGACACTACAGAAAAGAAATCAAGTCCGTGGCAAGACGCACAGGACTGCATCCTCATGATGAAATTAGACATCAAATTTTATGTATTTTATTTTTTTAATCATCTTATGCCATACGCAGGGAAGTTTTCAGTTCTAAAAAAACGTTTTTCGAGGGGATGCAAGATTTTATGTTTTCCTTATGAAGATGAGAGACTTCACGTTTTCAGTTTATTTTAATATACTTGTCTTTGCATTAGCAAGAGGAAGATTCATTACCTTTAATTAATATTAAGAAGTAATATTCATTCTCATTTGTGTTAGCTAAGGTAATTTAGGCATCCAGCTTACAGAAAACAAAATAAGAAGCCGAGATAAAATAAATAATTTAATAAACAAAATAAAAAAATATAAAAAAAGAAAAAAGCGGCCGAGCACTCGCAAAAAGTAAGAAAAATGAGGATTTGGCATCAAAAACATAAAAAAGGACATAAAATAAAAAAAGTAAAAATACTTGCATGCGATGTACTAGTTCCTGGGAATCTAATAGAATCGTTGTACGTGCCAGTCTTTACGTATAGATATAAGTAAGCGAAGACGGCCTGATCCTGCCACGTAGATTGCTTTCCACAAGACGCACCTGAGAGACTCATGGGCCGGTGGCCCGACATACACTTTGTCCTGTTGCATGGCTTACTTTCAGAGACTCGCAAGTTTATCGTAGTGCTTGGTTGTCGCGAAAGTGAAAAGTAGGGCCTGTCCGGGATTTGAACCCGGGACCTCCTGCACCCAAAGCAGGAATCATACCCCTAGACCAATTTCTTTTTTTTTTTTTTTTTTTTATAGTATAGCCAGCGGAGCAGGCAGATGGCGGCAAGGAGGCCAGGGGTCAATTGGTCCGAGGTCTGGTCACGGTGCCGCCCTCATACCCGTCATCACTCATATTGATTGTAAAGGAACACTGATTTTTTATTTGTATTTATTTTTTTATTTTATTTTATTTTTTTTTTTTTGGGAGGGGGGTGGGGGGGGGAAGCATCAATATGGGTTTGGAGCGAGATCATTCGGTTGATACATAAACGGGTGAAGGTTTTAGAGCTCGAACAGCTATCCAATACCTGTTCTATTGAATGCAATATGAAGCATATTACCGTATTTGCGACGGTGATCCGCGTAGTTTCTAATTTTAATATACTCCGTTTCCATGTGTAACTGAAACTCGCTGTAATCTTCGCCCGTCAGCCGACTGAAGACATCACTTGTACATTGGCCCAACAGCCACATGACGGCATTATTTTTAGTTTGCGGAAAATATTTGAGGTCTGGTCTGTGCAGTAAGTTCGTGTCGATGTTATTTTCAGAAGTCCTAGTTATAAGGGCGACTTTTTGACGAACCCATTGCCAATTGCGCATGCGGTGACTGCAAGTATATCTGTGGGGAACAGTATCCACTTGGTGACAATCTGGACAATGGGCTGTGTCGCTTAGCCCAATCGCATGCAGGCGCTCATTTGTGCTGATAATGTTGTTAACCGTTTTGTAGCATGTCGACCTGACCAAGGACGGAAGTACACTGCTGCTGATGTTCGCCCACAGGACATCCCAATTGACTCCAGTGTGCTTTTGTTCGATTTTGTTCTTGCCCTCATATTGTTTCCTGTGTTCCAGAATGTCCTTGGCAGTTAAGGGTCGATGTTGGAGAAGGACCTCGCTCAAGTAGCTCTTTTCCAGATAATATGTGCGGATGTGGGAGAGCTGGTAGTCGATCGTCTGCATATTTATCGGCGGTTCTACGCTTTTCGGCGCGACTGCCTCAAACAACTTTGCCGTAAGGGTGTCAGAGTAGTTTTGGATTAAGGATGTCATCCGTTTAATGTACAAAGCCATTGCTTTGGCGTTCAGATCGGTCAGACCCATACCGCCATGCAGAGGGTCGAGGGTCACAGTCTTCACGTCAACTCGATATATTTCCCCCCGCCACAGAAAATTGGTCAATTTGCTCATTATCTGTTTGGCTATGACAGTGGGGATTGGAAAGACCTGTGCCACATAATATGCTCGCGATAGGATACATGTATTTATAAATTTAACCCTCTGAATTTGGTCCATACTGCGATAAACGTTATCTATTAAAGCACCCTTGACTTTGAACGAGACATCCCGCCAATTTGCCGTTATCATCCTTTGTGGAGGGACCGTCAGTATCGTCCCAAGAGATTTGTGTTCCGTAACATGGGTAGCCCATTCTAGGCCGACATCGTCAAGTCCCCTTATACGTAGAAATTTGCTTTTAGTTTCATTCATTTTTGCGCCAGAAGCGGAACAATAGCTTCTGAGGTCTGCCTCCAGTTGAATCACATCATCCCTGTTCCTCACGACGATCCCGACATCATCAGCATATGCCCCAACTGCAGTTTTCTTCTCGGCGATCGTTATGCCCGTCATGTGCTATTGTACTAGCCGCATCAATGGTTCTAGTGAGATGACAAAGAGCAACATGGAAAGGGGGCTTCCTTGGGGGACACCCCTTGCGATGGTAATTGGTCTTGTGAGCTGGCAGTTCACGGAGATCGTGGCGGCCAGACCAGTGATCATGTTGCGCACGACAGCGATGGAGTCATGCCCGAAGCCCATCCTCCGCATCGTTTCGAAGAGGTATTTATGGCTGACACTATCAAATGCTTTATAAAAGTCGACAAAAAGGAGGCCGCAATTAATGGTGCTGGCAGACGACAGAGCGACGATATCTCTATATTGTGCTGTAGTCTGAGATATTGATCGCCTATAAGCACAAGTTTGCTGTTGCCCAATTATGTTTGCGGTCAACGGCATCATTCGATTGTTTAACGCTCTCGCAATAATCTTATAATCTGAATTAAGAAGAGAAATCGGCCGGAAGTTGTTAATCTTTTAACATCCCTTATTTTTGGAATCAACACGATTTTACATTCTTTAAGTTCTGATGGTACAAACTTTCCCCGCAGTACGTCGTTAACGGCTTGTGTCGACTTATCACCTACACAGAACTGCCAACAGTGTAGGATGCAGAAATTTAAGTTGGAAGTGTTCCTTTCCATTGGAGCTACTCTACGTCGTGCAGTGAAGAGAAAAGCTGTAACTGTCTGTCTCTCAGAAGTCTAGTTCCGGCCATATGCATTATCTCACAGCACTGTGGAATGCAAAAGTTCTGGAGGAACTGTTGATGACTTCTGGAGAGGCTGTAGCTACATGACAGCTACTATCATTCCGGCTTTCGCTGTCGCCGCGGTCGGACGTGCTAGCTGGTTGCTCCGCGTCGTCGGTGTCGTTGCCAGTGTTTACTGTTTGCCGTTGTGTGTTTCCGTGTTCCGAGTGATTCACATGCATTGTACTTTTTTTTGTGTGGTCGTCCTTTTCGTCAGCAACTTGCCGATCTTGTACGGGATTGGGGCTTGAGCGGATTCCATACAGCTGCAGCGCCATGTCTACCACCATCCGGAAAAACACCCTGGTTTTTGGCTTTGACAAGGATAAACGCCGAGTTCAACCGACCGCCCTCGAGATTCATGACTGGCTAACCGAGGTAATAGGCATCACTTCTGATTCTGTGCACACCACCCAGCTAGATTCTGATCGTTATTGCGTGTTTGTCAAGTTTCTCAGTCCAGTAGCAGTTGATGGACTTCTTGAAAAAATCGGCAAACAAGTCCCTTTTGTTCATCGCGACGGCACCACTAGTATGGTTACTGTAACACGTGCCGATACCTCGATTCAGACAGTTCGAGTACTTAACTTGCCCATAGAGATTGACAATGCTGAAATTAAAGATGCACTTTCTAAGTTTGGTGAGGTTAAAGAAATTGTCAACGAAAAGTGGTCATCTCGCTACAAATTACAATGTTTCAATGGGATTAGATCTGTGGACATGGAAGTAAAAATGAACATTCCTTCTCATATCACGGTTGATGGTTATAAGGCTCACATTATATATTCTGATCAAGCCCCCACCTGCCATATCTGCAATGAACTAGGCGATCTTCGCCAGGACTGCCCCCGCCAAGTTTTTGTCTTAAAAAATAATCTCCAGCCGCGGCGTTGATTAACACTTAACGAGGTAATGGCAGTAGATACTTCTGATTCTTCTGCACACCCTGATGTTGATGCTCCCCAGGCAACTACCTCCGAGACCCCGCCCGTAACCGCTGATGCGTTTCCACCACTCGTAGGACGGCAAACTGCTGCGCCAGTTTGTCTTGAAAGTGAATCTCAGCAAACGAAAAGGCCCCTGGAACGTAGTGGTGAGCATTCAGATGAGGAAGTATCTCACACGACTCCTGCATCCCGGAAACCAAAACCATCAATCGCGGAGGATTTAGTACCAGATGATGTTATGCGGGTCGATTTTGAAGCCAGTGCGGATGGACTTGAGGGGATGCCGAATTCTGAGACGGCGGGTCATGAACAGGAACCTCCAATTTTGAGTGCCGCGCCCGAAGGACAACAGCCGCTACAACGCGCACACAGTCAGGAAGTGTTGTTGTCAACAACGCGCTACAGCTGACGCCCGACAACAAGTTCCGGGCGGAAGTAAACAAGTGAAAGTGTTTACCAACCTGCCAGCTGCCGGCGGCATTGCTGTGACAACGACACGACTGCGTCTCAAAGAATCCACAAAAACTTCGGGACCTCAAAACGCCCCACGACGAAGGCTCAATCCACAGCAAATCTCTCCGCTCCTCGCAACAAGGGAAATTCCACTTCCTCGCAAGCGGATGTAGTACCCCGAAATATTAGTTATGAAATTGTGAGGGAACGATCCGGTGATGACAACAGCAAAGAACTCGGCGAAGCCCATCCTCCACAGTAGTAATTCCGTTGGTACAAGGTTTGTTCCATGCTGTCGCCTAAGGTTGCAAAGTTTCTTCGTGTTTTTTCTGTCCTTTTATCCGGTTATGGTTCGCAGCATTCACTGTGTCGTTTTTGCGACAACCGGCCTATGATTCGTAGTGTATCACTTGTTTTGGTTTATATTTCGCTTCTTGATCCAATAATCCTCTCATGGCTGCTCACATTATACCTTTTTAATTCTGCAGCCGGCACTCTTGAGACCCATGCCATCGTTTTGTTATACTTTTACATCTAATTACCTATATGCTACAGGCCTATACTATCACCTCCCTCAATATCAATAGGATTACGTCAGAGTTAAAACTTGCTTTATTAAAACAATTTTTGTTTGACTCTGGTACAGATATTGCCCTTTTACAAGAGGTTGCAACATGGCAAATTAACATTCCCGGCTATGTTGCAATAATCAATTTCGCTCCCGAATTCAGTGCTGGCACAGCGATTTTAGTCAGGGAAGGAATACCCTTAACCGATGTCGAAAAGTTAGACTCTGGACGGGGCATAGGCGTGAATATCTTGGGCGTCAGTGTAATCAATCTGTATGCACCATCTGGAAGTACACGGCGCACTGACAGATCGAAGTTTTTTAAGGAGGATATCATTTACTTACTGCGGAGAGACTCTCCAAACTTGATCATTGCAGGCGATTTTAGTTGTGTATTGCACCATAAAGATCAATCCCCCAATTTTAATTATTCCCCTGAATTAAACTTTCTTGTCTCCCAAATGAAACTGAGGGACGCGTGGGAAGTTAAGTATCCCACGCTTGTGAAATACACGCACATTTCACATAATACCAGTAGCAGGATTGATAGAATCTATATGTCAAGTCACATAGTGAGGAATTTGCTACAAGTGGAAATCACTCCAGTCAGCTTCTCTGATCACTGTAGTGTGAGTGCCTGCATAAACTTAGACCGGCAACCAACTCACTGGTTTAGGAATCAGTGGAGCATGAATGTCGGCCTTTTAACAGACGACGAGCTCGAGGTCGAATTAATGACAGCTTGGGAAATTTGTTTGCGCTCTGTACACAACGTTCCGAGTGTTTTGGAGTGGTGGACCCGCAAGGCGAAGCCCAAATTACGGAAAGTAATTATACCTTATAGTATAGTGAGATCTCGGGCGGTTCACCGTACAATGGAATTTTACTCCATGGTCTTAAGGGATTTGTATGATCAGGCAGATGGCTCAGACAGGCGCTTGTCCGACATCAAGAAAATTAAAGCGACATTATTAAGCTTAAAGAGAAAACAACTGGAGGGTCTTAAACTTAAGTCAAAAGCCAGATCTGTTAGCGAGGACGAAACGGCTGCGTTATATCATCTGATTAAACATCGCAAGAACCGACGACGGATATTCATGGACGAACTTAAATTAGAAAACGGTACTGTCCTCACTGTGCAAAACGAGATGATCAGAGAAATCCACAGGTATTACAGTGCTCTGTATGAGGCAGAAGCAACGCAAGAGGACGATTTGGATGAGTTATTTGCGTTTACAACCTCCACAATTACGGCCGACGACAACGCCAGCTTATTTTCGGCTTTTAGTCCAGATGAAGTCCTTGAAATAATTCGCGGCTCCCCTAAAAGTAAATCGCCGGGCCCTGATAGCACGTTTAATGGCCAGTAGTGTAATAATGTTACTTTACTCTGAATTTTAGTTACACTCGTAAACGATATCTTTTGATTCCATAACTTTCATAAACAGAAGTGATCGTAGGTCACAGCAATGTATTCGTTGTCAAATAAGCCTTAAACTTTTTAATATTTCTTTGCTGTGCATTATGGCAGACGTAGACTCTAAGATACAAACAAAAAACATAGGCTTACCACGAAGGAATTAGAATGGGACGAAAGTTGGTAAGTGTGACCTACATGTTCAGAAAAACAAATGATTATAGTTTCAGAAAAATCCGACAATGTATTCAAGAGAAAGAGCTTCGCATATTGGGCAAGTGAATAATGCGTTGGTCCACGTCTGGCACTTATGCAAGCAGTGTTTCGGCTTGGCATTGATGGAGAGAGTTATTGAATGTCCTACAGAGGTATATCGTGCTAAATTCTACCCAATTGAAGCGTTTGATAGTCAAAATTCTGACCTGGTTGGCCGGCTGTGCTCTTAAATCTCCAAACTTTCTCAGTAATCTGGCAGCCTCGCCAGTCAGGGTAGGGTTTGGCAATCACGAAGACTAGGAGTAGAAACTCTCACCATGTGGGGGTGGGCATTATCTTGCTGAAATGTAAGCCCAGGAAGGCTTGCCATGAAGGGCAATAAAACGTGGCTTAGAATATCGTCGATGTACCGCTGTGCTGTAAGAGTGTTGCGGATGACAACGAAAGGGGTCCTGATACGGAAAGAAACAGCACCCGAGACCGTCGTCACTCCTAGTTGTCGGGCCGTATGGCGGATGGCAGTCGTTTTGTCTCAAGTACAGATAGTGTTGAGGATCAGTGGACAAAGTTCAAAACCATCGTACAATATGCGTTAGATGAGTATGTGCCAAGCAAGATCGTAAGAGATGGAAAAGAGCCACCGTGGTACAACAACCGAGTTAGAAAACTGCTGCGGAAGCAAAGGGAACTTCACAGCAAACATAAACATAGCCAAAGCCTTGCAGACAAAAAAAAAAAATTACGCGAAGCGAAATGTAGTGTGAGGAGGGCTATGCGAGAGGCGTTCAATGAATTCGAAACTAAAGTTCTATGTACTGACTTGGCAGAAATTCCTAAGAAATTTTGGTCTTACGTCAAAGCGGTAGGTGGATCAAAACAAAATGTCCAGACACTCTGTGACCAAAATGGTACTGAAACAGAGGATGACAGACTAAAGGCCGAAATACTAAATATCTTTTTCCAAAGCTGTTTCACAGAGGAAGACTGCACTGTAGTTCCTTCTCTAGATTGTCGTACAGATGACAAAATGGTAGATATCGAAATAGACGACAGAGGGATAGAGAAACAATTAAAATCGCTCAAAAGAGGAAAGGCCGCTGGACCTGATGGGATACCAGTTCGATTTTACACAGAGTACGCGAAGGAACTTGCCCTCTTCTTGCAGGGGTGTACCGTAGATCTCTAGAAGAGCCTAGCGTTCCAAAGGATTGGAAAAGGGTACAGGTCATCCCGTTTTCGAGAAGGGACGTCGAACAGATGTGCAGAACTATAGACCTATATCTCTAACGTCAATCAGTTATAGAATTTTGGAACACGTATTATGTTCGAGTATTATGACTTTTCTGGAGACTAGAAATCTACTCTGTAGAATCAGCATGGGTTTCGAAAAAGACGGTCGTGTGAAACCCAGCTCGCGCTATTCGTACACGAGACTCAGAGGGCCATAGACACGGGTTGACAGGTAGATGCCGTGTTTCTTGACTTCCGCAAGGCGTTCGGTACAGTTACCCACAGTCGTTTAATGAACAAAGTAAGAGCATATGGACTATCAGACCAATTGTGTGATTGGATTGAAGAGTTCCTAGATAACAGAACGCAGCATGTCATTCTCAATGGAGAGAAGTCATCCGAAGTAAGAGGGATTTCAGGTGTGCCGCAGGGGAGTGTCATAGGACCGTTGCTATTCACAATATACGTAAATGACCTTGTGGATGACATCGGAAGTTCACTGAGGCTTTTTGCAGATGATGCTATAGTGTATCGAGAGGTTTTAACAATGGGAAATTGTACTGAAATGCAGGAGGATCTGCAGCGAATTGACGCATGGTGCAGGGAATGGCAATTCAATCTCAATGTAGAGAAGTGTAATGTGCTACGAATACACAGAAAGATAGATCCCTTATGATTTAGCTTCAAAATAGCAGGTCAGCAACTGGAAGCAGTTAATTCCATAAATTATCTGGGAGTAGGCATTAGGAGTGATTTAAAATGGAATGATCATATAAAGTTGATCGTCGGTAAAGCAGATGCCAGACTGAGATTCATTGGAAGAATCCTAAGGAAATGCAACCGAAAACTAAGGAAGTAGGTTACAGTACGCTTGTTCGCCCACTGCTTGAATACTGCTCAGCAGTGTGGGATCCGTACCAGATGAGGTTGATTGAAGAGATAGAGAAGATACAACGGAGAACAGCGCGCTTCGTTACAGGATCATATAGTAATCGCGAAAGCGTTACGGAGATGATAGATATACTCCAGTGGAAGACTCTGCAGGAGAGACGATCAGTAGCTCGGTACGGGCTTCTGTTAAAGTTTCGAGAACATGCCTTCATCGAAGAGTCAAGCAGTATATTGCTCCCTCCTACGTATATCTCGCGAAGAGACCATGAGGATAAAATCAGAGAGATTAGAGCCCACACAGAGGCATACCGACAATCCTTCTTTCCACGAACAATACGAGACTGGAATAGAAGGGAGAACAGATAGATGTACTCAAGTTACCCTCCGCCACACACCGTCAGGTGGCTTGCGGAGTATGGGTGTAGATGTAGATGTAGATGCATTCCACCGCTGACCGTTGCTTATACAGAAACGTCTTCTTGCGTTATCGGGGATCACTTCGAAACCTGACTCATCACTCCAGACATTTCTACGTTTCTAGCCAATGAGGTTCCAGACCCCGATAACCAACAACGTAAATTCATTCTGGCTCTCCTTAATGAAATGTTCTACCTATCATATCCTTGAAAGGGGACAGAGACTATGACGGACGATTACACAAGGCAGTTACATGTAGTATCAAGTAGTACATTCATACAATTCACGGAAAAAGTGTTTTCTTGCACAAAGGGCGATGAAGAATGAATTTACTGATTTTGAAGAAATTTTGATGTCTTGCTCTTAACAGCTTTTGAATGTTTAACCAACAGGGCATAGCAGTGATTTTAACATAATGATAAACTATGAACATGGCTGCTTGGTTCAGTTATCGTTTATAAATTACAATTGTAACAAATCAGCTCTCGGTCACAATTTTTCAGTCTCAACACTTCTAAGAGTACCTTCATCAGAACTTAGACATTTAAAGTGGTCTTTAACATAATCACAAATTTATGGGAATTTTTTTTATATATAACAAAGTGTAAGTACTGTCTGACAACACAAGACAGAGACAGTACTTACATGTCACGTATAAAATAAATAACAGGCCAGAAGGTCTTTAGTCACAAAATATTTAAAAGGAATGTGTGAAGGTGAGCCTCTAAGGGCTGCTCATACCTGTACAGCACAGGTTGCAACGGACTGACGCCCCCGCGTTAACAAGTGCTGCAGGTGAACATGACATTGCAAAATGGTTCAAATGGTTCAAATGGTTCTGATCACTATGGGAATTAACCGGCCCCTGGTGGCCGAGCGGTTCTAGGCGCTTCAGTCTGGAACCGTGAGACCGCTACGGTCGCAGGTTCGAATCTAGCCTCGGGCATGGATGTATGTGATGTCCTTAGGTTAGTTATGTTTAAGTAGTTCTAAGTTCTAGGGGACTGATGACCTCAGATGTTAAGTGTGTGTGTGATGATGTTTTTGGTTTGTAGGGCGCTCAACGGCGCGGTTATCAGCGCCCGTACAATGTCCCAACCTTTGCTAAGCCCAATTTCGCCACTTTCCTGGATGATGATGAAATGATGAGGACGACACAAACACCCAGTCATCTCGAGGCAGGTGAAAATTCCTGACGCCGCCGGGAATCGAACCCGGGACCCCGTGCTCGGGAAGCGAGAACGCAACCGCGAGACCACGAGCGGCGGACCAGATGTTAAGTCCCATAGTCCTCAGAGCCATTTGAACTATGGGACTTAACTTCTGAGGTCATCAGTCACCTAGAACGTAGAACTGCTTAAACCTAACAAACGTAAGGACATCACAAACATCCATGCCCTAGGCAGGATTCGAACCTGCGACCGTAGAGGTCGCGCGGTTCCAGAATGTAGCGCCTAGAAGCGCTCGGCCACCGCAGCCGGCCATGAAATTGCAACGAGAGCGCCATCTAGTAGCAACAGGTACAACTTGGCTACTTAACTTTCAAATGTAGACAGACGAAAATTATAATTAATATTGTTCAGTACATAATGTAAAAAGCCATATATTGTATAACACTGACAGGTAAAGTAGCATTTTGTCTACATCAGATCTTAGAAGTAAAGTTTGAAGCATAAAATCGTCATTGTAGAAAATACAGAAAGGGCCGAATGACACAGCCTGTAGAAAACGATATAACATGAAATACAGCGAATAAACCTTTTAGTAATTGGAAAGTTATGAGATGACTTAGATGGAAAAAAAACATTTCGGTGAACTGTAAGAGGAGACAAGAAATTAAATGTCAAGTAACGGCTTTATACCGTTGAAGAAATCTTTGTTGCGCAACTGCAGCTGCTCATTGAGAAGAGGTTATCATTTCGAGAAATCTGTTTAAAAATCTCTAATCCTTGAAGATTATCTAATCTACGCCCTTCCATCTCGGTGTGCAAGATGTTGACATCGGAAATAGCTTTAGGCGCGTGACCTGTAATCAGAAGACGGTCGGTAAAAGACGAATTTTGGGGGTTAGTGCAATTTTTTTCTTAAAAGGTGTTCTTTATACCTGGTTGTAAACGCACGTCCTGTTTGTCCTATGTAGTAAGAAGAGCAGGTACCGAAGAAAATCTTCTAGACACCAGAACTTTCTAAAGGGGAACTAATCGATTTTAAATTATGAATGAAGTTTCGTTTCAAGCTATTGTTGGTAGAAAAGGCAACGTTGCAGTTGTATTTATTACGCAGAAGACGTTGGATCTGATAGGAGATGGGCCCCAAAAAAAGGAGTAGAAAAACATTATTTTGCGTTAGATTCAATGATAGAGGTGCCGAGGGTAACTCTTTTAACAGTTTTCTTTCTGTGGATGTCATCTACTACGCCAGGTTTATACTCGTTATCACCTGCTATCGTTTTGAGTAAACTGATTTCGTAGTTGAACTTTTCTTTCGAAAGTGGAATGGAATTAGCCCGGTGAATATCAGAGTGAAAGAAGGCGTTTTTATGAGACTGTAGATGCATAGAAGACGCAGGAACGATCTGATCAGTATATGTTTCTTTACGAAAAATAATGAATGAGATTTTACTTTGTTCTGTTGCAAGCTTCAAGTCAAGAAAGGTTAATTGGCGGACCTCGTTTTCAAGTGCGATGGTGAAAGATATTTTCTCATGAAGTTATAAATATGGTCAGTGCCATCAGCAGGTCCCTTGTAGATATCATTAATGTATCTGAGATAGGAGAGAATGCCTAGTGATGTAGCTGAAAAACAGTAAAAAAACTTTTTCTTATAGAGAATTGATGAAAATATCGGCAAGAATACCAGCTAAGGGATTTCCCATAGCAAGACCGTCGGATTGCTGGTACAATTGTTCATTAAATTCAAAATAGTTGTATTTCACTACGACTGTGATGAGATTCATGAAGTCAGTGATCTGTTCGTCTGACAAACCTTTTTCGAAATGACGTAATTTTTTTTTCTGTGATTGTAAGCGTTTCCTGTTCAGGGACATCAGTATAAAAAATTTTGCGGTCTAATGAAAACAACTTGGTGTCTCTGCTGTAATCTAAATCTTTTATTTTATGGACTGAGGCGTGACTAATAGAAACAGAGTAATTGGTCTCGAAAACGAATGATGTTTTCAGAGTTTCATGTAGAAATTTGGCCAAATCATGGTACGCGCTATTCATACTGTTACATATAGGGCGTATCGGATGGTGAGGTTTATAGATTTTAAATTGAGAGCGAAGTTTTGGGGTTGAAAGCTTTACGTTACTAAGCATTTTCTTCTGAAAAGTTTTGATTAGAAATTTTGCGTTATTGATAGCTGACCTGACTTCTTTTTGTAATTCAGGAATTGGATCCTCATACAGTTTCGAAACATTATTTTCGTTAAAAAAATCCAAGGTTATGGAAATACATTCAGAATTGTAAGCAACAACTGAACAACAATCTTCGTCAGACTTAGTTATTAGAGCATCTTCTTATTTAAGTTTATTATTAATGGAATTAACCAATTTTCTATCGTTATGCGTAATATTATGAAGAGAGGCTGCATTTTTGCTAAGAAAGTTAGCTACATCATAAGAAATTCTAGTTTCATATGCATTATCTATTTTTTTACAATCAAGACCAATTTTTAGATCGACAAGCATTTTTTCAATCACCTTTTTGTCAGACGAGTTAGGTATGACATTGTAATTCAGCCCTTTTTCCAGAAAGACAGTTTCATTCTGTGTAAAATTCTTTTATAAAAAACATGACTGCTTTTGTTAAAAGTGCTTTCGGGATATTTTTCACCAGGACTAGAGACTAAAAAATTGTGACAGAGGGCTCATTTGTTTCAATAATGATACTTATTTTCAAGTAGATTTATTTCTTGAGCTCGGGACAACCAGCCCAAAAGTACGAAAGGGAGTATTATTGTCAGATCTGAATAAAACGTATATCGTTTTTAATATTGCATTTGGTTCACGAGGTCAGATTTCTAGTTCAGTCCGCAGCACTAAATAGAGATTTGAGACGATGGTCGCCATTTCCGTCTGGCCTATTTGTGAGAAGCATCCGTAAAAGTACCTCGGAAGTGAAATTGCAAAGAAGCCAAGGAAGAGCTTTTCCACAGAGGGCAACAATTGCTCTGGGAACGCTTGTGTTTCTCTCTCTCTCTCTCTCTCTCTCTCTCTCTCTCTCTCTCACACACACACACACACACACACACACACACACACACACACATAAACTGTGTATCGTTGTTTTACTATCGTAAAATGACTAGTTTTCCAGTAATTTGATTGTACATACGTTACACTGACGTAAATTACCTACGACTACTTTTGAGGAAGGCAGATAATTGATTTCTGCAGGTTTCCTGTTTCTACTCTTCTACAGAGAGAAATAGGTTATTTACCGCTGTATTGTGTTGTACAGTGTCCCCACCAGTGTAGTATCTTTGGAATGTCTGTAACTTATCATGGTATATATAATCTCTATTTTTCTATTTGATTGTAAATACTTAGTGTGGCTTTACTTGCGAAAAGTATGTTTTTATCGATTCACATTCTAAGCTATAACTACTAAATTTTTCACATTTGGTGGGCTTTATGTATCCAAGTGGTTTTTTTTGTATATTCAAGCTTAATAAGGTGATGTTCCAGCATCCTTGCTGAACCTTTGCCTGTGGTGCGGTACCGTCAAAGATTTACGCCTAGCATGGAGGTTTGTGAACGTCATAGTGTAGAAGCGATTGAGAATTGACAAGACTAGGCACCAGGTGTTGGTGTCGAGCATTCAATTCCCACTTTTCCCAACTGGCTCTCTGATGGTACGTTGGCAGGAACGTTGTCCATACTCTTCCGTATAAGCACGACTTTCTTGAATTTTACGTAGAAATCAATAGTTGGGATGAGAGCTGGAGGACGTAGTATGATACTTGTCGCGTTTTGGAGGGTGGACCCTTTGTAATAAGGTCCGTGACGTACTATGGCTTTTAGGTACCACCTCTTACTTCATTGAACAATTATTTGGAAATCCATACTGACTAAAGAAATACGTGATTAAGCGTGTAGTTTCTCCATTAATCGAACTTTGTAAGAGCCCCTGACCATCAAAGCTAATCAAGAATTTGTCTAAGGAGAGTTTTGTAGTCGAGCTATTTATTATTCTTTGGTTATTGTCAACAAACATGAATCAGGAACTAGCTTTGCCACGGCAGTATGGATTTGTACGTTCCACTTTTAATGTATTCTGAACTTTGCTCCTAGATACTTAGCGGATTTACTGAATCTAGTGATTTACTGCAAATCTCTTGGTCAAACGATATCAGACCGTTAGATTACACAAATGGTTTCATTTATGTTGAAGGCTGGCTGCAATCTTCCCATCCTCATATCTCTCTGCATTTTGTAGAAAGCTTCTTCTGACTGTTTCGTCTCTATCGGTATCTGAGGGTTTCTCACTGTTATTTACACGTACGAGAATAGTGGCATTCCTATCGCGTCTACCTGAGATACTCTGTTGTTGTTGTTGTGGTCTTCAGTCCTGAGACTGGTTTGATGTAGCTCTCCATGCTACGTGCAAGCTTCTTCATCTCCCAGTACTTACTGCAACCCACATCTTCCTGAATCTGCTTCGTGTAATCATCTCTTGGTCTCCCTCTACGATTTTTACCCTCCACGCTGCCCTCCAATTCTAAATTTGTGATCCCTTGATGCCTCAGAACATGTCGTACTAACTGGTCCCTTCTTTTTGTCAAGTTGTGCCACATACTCCTCTTCTCTCCAATTCTATTCAATACTTCATCATTAGTTATGTGATCTACCCATCTAATTTTCAGCATTCTTCTGTAGCACCGCATTTCGAAAGCTTCTATTCTCTTCTTGTCCAAACTATTTATCGTCCATGTTTCACTTCCATACATGGCTACACACCATACAAATACTATCAGAAACGACTTCCTGACACTTAAATCTATACTCGATGTTAACAAATTTCTCTTTTTCAGAAACGCTTTCCTTGCCATTGCCAGTCTACATTTTATATCTTCTCTACTTCGACCATCATCAGTTATTTTGCTCCCCAAATAGCAAAACTCCTTTACTACTTTAAGTGTCTCATTTCCTAATCTAATTCCCTCAGCTTCACCCGACTTAATTCGACTACATTCCATTATCCTCGTTTTGCTTTTGTTGATGTTCATCTTATATTCTCCTTTCAAGACACTGTCCATTCCGTTCAACTGCTCTTCCAAGTCCTTTGCTGTCTCTGATAGAATTACAATGTCATCGGTGAACCTCAAAGTTTTTATTTCTTCTCCATCGATTTTAATACCTACTCCGAATTTTTCTTTTGTTTCCCTTACTGCTTGCTCAATATACAGATTGAATAACATTGGGGAGAGGCTACAACACTGTCTCACTCCCTTCCCAACCACTGCTTCCCTTTCATGCCTCTCGACTCGTATAACTGCCATCTGGTTTCTGTACAAATTGTAAATAGCCTTTCGCTCCCTATATTTTACCCCTGCCACCTTCAGAATTTGAAAGAGAGTATTCCAGTCAACATTGTCAAAAGCTTTCTCTAAGTCTAAAAATGCTAGAAACGTAGGTTTGCCTTTCCTTAATCTAGCTTCTAAGGTAAGTGGTAGGGTCTGTATTGCCTCACGTGTTCCAACATTTCTACGGAATCCAAACTGATCTTCCCCGAGGTCAGCTTCTACCAGTTTTTCCATTCGTCTGTAGAGAATACGCGTTAGTATTTTGCATCCGTGACTTATTAAACTTATTGTTTGGTAATTTTCACATCTTTCAGCACCTGCTTTCTTTGAGATCGGAATGATTATATTCTTCTTGAAGTCTGAGGGTATTTCGCCTGTCTCATACATCTTGCTCACCAGGTGGTAGAGTTTAGTCAGGACTGGCTCTCCCAAGGCCGTCAGTAGTTCTAATGGAATGTTGTTTACTCCCGGGGCCTTGCTTCGACTCAGGTCTTTCAGTGCTCTGTCAAACTCTTCACGCAGTATCGTATCTCCCATCTCATCTTCATCTTGATCCTCTTCCATTTCCATAATATTGTCCTCAAGTACGTCGCCCTTGTGTAGACCCTCTATATACTCCTTCCACCTCTCTGCTTTTCCTTCTTTGCTTAGAACTGGGTTTCCATCTGAGCTCTTGATATTCATGCAAGTGGTTCTCTTTTCTACAAAGGTCTCTTTAATTTTCCTATAGGCAATATCTATCTTACCCCTAGTGAGATAAGCCTCTACATCCTTAAATTTGTCATCTAGCCATCCCTGCTTAGCCATTTTGCACTTCCTGTCGATCTCATTTTTGAGACGTCTGTATTCCTTTTTGCCTGCTTCATTTACTGCATTTTTATATTTTCTCCTTCCGTCAATTAGGTTCAATATTTCTTCTGTTACCCAAGGAGTTCTACTAGCCCTCTTCTTTTTACCTACTTGATCCTCTGCTGCCTTCAGTACTTCATCCCTCAGAGCTACCCATTCTTCTTCTACTGTAGTTCTTTACCCCATTCCTGTCAATTGTTCCCTTATGCTCTCCCTGAAACTCTGTACAACCTTTGGTTCTTTCAGTTTATCCAGGCCCCATATCCTTAAATTCCCACCTTTTTGCAGTTTCTTCAGTTTTAATCAGTTTTAATCAGAGTCCACATTTGCCCCTGGAAATGTCTTACAATGTAAAACCTGGTTCCTAAATCTCTATCTTACCGTTACATAATCTATCTGATACCTTCTAGTATCTCCAGGATTCTTCCATGTATACGACCGGCTCTGACCTCTTCATTTTCTGCATGGGGTTCCTTCCATTTGAATATTATGCTATGACCTCTATTAGGAAGTATTCAGTTGCGTATTTATTCGTGTATTCCGTATGCATTACCCTCTTTACTGGTGCGAAATAGTATGAAACGCTTACCAAAACACGAGAAACAACCTTAGCTTCGCTGTCAACTATCACTTGGGAATCATGAACGAATTTAATAAGTCGTGAGGTACACGATCAGTGCTTGAGAATATCTTGTTCATTATTACAGATGAGTGGTACGGTCTCCTGAAAAGCTTTCACACGTAGGTACAAAATAAGTTGCACAATTCTGTAACGTTTCGACATCAGTGAGGTAAATCCAGAGTACAGCGCATCTATTCTGTGAACCATCTTATTGTACTAAACTATGTGTTCCCTTGTCCGTTCACATGCAACGTTTCGTTGTTGCAGAAGCCTATGAGAAACTATTTCTAGAAATGGGTCTGTTTACATTGAATATTCTATACAGAATGTAGCGGACTCTCCATCATCTCCAGCAGCATTTCCCGTGTGGGGCATGAACCGTTTCTCAGTTTTACGCACAATTATTTCTGAACGCGTTATCTTCATTTTTGTGAGATGGCCCTTTGGCCCACCCAATAGATCTTGGAATACGAGATGATCAACACGTCATCGTAACTGTCTTATTAGGCTGTTATCGACATCTTTGGTCTCCGCCGAATCTAGGTGTCTGCATACGCTTTCCACAAGGTAACTCCAGTAAAGCTTAATGTTAGCAATACATCGGAGAAAAACAGGTAACATACAATGTGTACAACAACCAGAAGGGAACAATAAGAATCGAATACCATTAGTGAGATGCTGGGATTTAAAATAGTGTCCGGAATTAATGAGACTCAAGCTGCAAAAGAAAGTCATCAAGAAAGCAGTCGACCATAATTCATAAGTTAAACAGTGCTGCACAAGTGATGGATAGATTACTGAATGAGATCATCAGTGGGTGAACAAATGACTTTAATATAACACGTTTCGGATCTACCAATCATAAGATAGACTGAAAATATTGGATACACTGTCATGAACCCAAATAAATAAATAAAAGGCGCTGCAGTCTGGAACCGCAAGACCGCTACGGTCGCAGGTTCGAATCCTGCCTCGGGCATGGATGTTTGTGATGTCCTTAGGTTAGTTAGGTTTAACTAGTTCTAAGTTCTAGGGGACTAATGACCTCAGCAGTTGAGTCCCATAGTGCTCAGAGCCATTTGAACCAAATAAATAAAATACAGCAGTGACATGCTGTATTTAGAACCACAAACATATGTTACGACTCAGTGAATACATATCAAATACATCATGTTGTTCAGATGTACTGACAGTATATATTGAGTAAGTAACTGTCAGAGCTAGAACGGTAGTGCTAGTAATGTAACATCGCCATGAGGCAGAACTATCGATAGTAGGCACTAGTTTGCCCAAGTGGCGTCTCCAGCGGCAAAGAGCGAAGTCAAGTACAGTACGATGGAAACATAAATAACAATGCAACATATCTACAACATCAATTGGATACGACAGATGAACATATGTCAAACATAATATGTATCGGTAATTACAAAATCAAGAAGTATATTTCTTCTATTTTGATAAATATACAAGAAGCCAATTTAAGAGCCATGCAGTATAACGATGCTATTAGTAAGCATAAGAAACAAGAGCCTTGTGATAGCTACTCAGACGTGCAAAAATTTATGAAAATTTGGTTGGAAGAGAACATAGCCAGTGATCTTGGGAATAATAGAATATAAGCGTAAAGTAGTTATTATCCTAAACGAACTTTGGGCCTAGGGTTATAACTTTGTACCCATATCTTATAGAACCATTTTTTCAGTTTTTAACAAAAACAAACAATATAATACATTTTCAATTAATCTGAGAAACTAAAATACAGGGTTGGCCATTATATCGTGGTTTGTGTCGCAGTACTTCTACAGCACAGAACTGGGAGACGTAAACATAGGTGACCACACAAAGCAGATGTTTACATATGAATCGGTACATCGTGATGGTCAACTCAAAACGGTACAAAGCAAGATTAAAAAGAAATGCTGTAATATAGACATAACTACGTATCATGAAGTAACATGAAAACAATAAAAACAAATTTGACAGTTGCTGTTAACTGTATTTGCAGTGATGGTGGTGGAGTGCGTAACTTTGAAGTACCAGACTTGACACTACATCGCATTTAGTGCCTCAATACATGTTCCCCACAGTGTATCTTAAAAATGGAAATACATTACTAAATACACAACAAAGCGTAAAGTCTACTGAATACATAAGAAAAGTTTTTATCGAATAAAACAGTAATGAAAATAATAAGAATGACGATAAGATTATAGGGGTAGTAGTGCGTATAATTTACGTACCCAACACATCACTCACAAATTAAGGAACCATTGGCAGGTAGAATGCAGATGTGTCGCATTTTTAAGGTACACAACGACGGAGGTTGAACGGAATGAAGAGTTCAGTTGCCATAGATACGCCTCGAGAATGAAATTTCCGCTCGGTAGCGGAGTGTGCACTGATAGACTGATCAGCGAAAATATTATAACCACAGACGTAACAGACCTACCATCGATAAAAACCCGTCCACACCATAGCAGCGACTCCTTGCCAAGAATGACTGCTAATCGGATACATGCACGTTGCATGTAGCGGGCGTGCTGTCGGTGCGTAGAATGGGGAAGACTGCACGACTTCTCGGGTGTTCGAGGAGTGACCTGGAGAGTGTCTTCAACACTTGGCGAGGCCAAGGTAAAATCACTTCCCGACGTCGTGGTTTTGGGCACCATCTCTCGGTACAGACGTCAGACAATGTAGGCTGGGCAGACTGGGAAAACCGGACAGGCGGCGACCTCTGGCGGAACTAACATCGGACATTGATGTTGGGCAGAGCACAAGTGTGAACACACAGTGCACCGAAAATTCCTTACGATTGGCCTCCACAGACGACGACCCATGCATGAGCCAATGTTAGCACAATTTACATCGGCAACCACGACTGAAATGGGCTCGTTAACTTCGACACTGGAAGTTGGTGCAGTGCCACATTATTGCATGGTTTGAGCCTCTTTCAAATGGAGGGTACGAATTCGTAGTCTTCCAGGAGAACAGCTCCTTGACGCCTGTACTGCGGGAGGGAGACAACCTCCGTTATGCTCTGGGTGCTTCAGTCTGGAACCGCGCGAGCACTACGGTCGCAGGTTCGAATCCGGCCTCGGATATGGATGTGTGTGATGTCCTTAGGTTAGTTAAGTTTAAGAAATTCTAAGGTCTGGGGGACTGATGACCTCAGATGTTAAGTCCCATAGTGCTCAGAGCCATTTGAACCATTTCATGCTCTGGGGAACATTCTCTTGGGCATCCATTGGTCCAGTGGAGCTCGTGCTAGGCACCATGACGGCCATGGAGAATCGTACCCTGGTTGCCGACCACGTACACGCCTTCATGACAATCATGTTCCCCGACGGTAGTGACGTTATTCAACAAGACAATGCGCCATCTCACGAGGCTATAAGTGTGATGGAGTAGTTCGAGGACCACAGTTCAGGGTTCCAGTTGATGTGCTGGTTTCCTCAACTTGCCAGTTCTGAACCCGATCGAACCACATCTGGGATGTGATAGAACGTGGTGTCAGAGCTAGTATCCACCATTCTGCGAATTTACGAGAACTAGGTTTCATGTGCATGCAGATGTGGTGACACTCCCTCCAGGGACCTACCAAGGCCTCATTGTTTCCATGCCAACACGCGTCGCCCTGCTTTGTGCGCCGAAGGCAGTACTGTCAGGTAGGTGGTATTAATGTTTTGGCTGATCAACGTATAGATTTTCTGGCAGATTAAAGTGCATACTGGACCGAGACTCAAAGTCGGCATCTTTTCATTTCGCAGACTGAGCTACCCAAACACGACTCACTAGCGCTCCTCACAGCTCCAGCATACGAGGTATGATCAAAGAGTAACGTGAATTTTTTAAATTTCCGGTGCTTTATACATCCGGCTTTAATTTTTTTTGTTTTGTTTTGCTGGTACACATGTTCCTTATGAACGTTTGCATTTTCAATTTTTTGAATGTATAATTTATTGTTGACAATCGAAAAGGTTATGTGTGTTTTAGAGTACTCTGCGAATTTTTACTTTCGAAAGAGGTTGATCAGCAAATTTGACTTACGTTTTGCTTGAGAAAGGCAATAAAATGCAGCAATACATTGGAAATTTTGACTGTGGCTTTTGGCAAATCTATTACGAATAAGACAAGAGCTTACGAGTGGTATAAACGTTTACTGACGACGATGTGGAATAAATAAGGAAAACGCTTCTGGAAAATCGCCGAATCACCATCAGAGAGGTTGCTGATGATATCGGCATATCCTTTGGCCCATGCCAAGCAATTAACCGAAACTCTTAGGCATTAAATGGGTAGCAGAGAAGTTTGCTTCAAAACTGTTGAATTTCGACCGAAAACGACGTCCCGTAGGCGTCGCTTGGGAATTGTTGAATAAAGCCGACAACGATCAAGAAGTTTTAAAGAAGGTTACAGCAGGTGACGAAATGTGGGTATGCGGTTATGAAGTCGAAACCAAGGCATAGTCGTCCCAATGGAAACTGCCTGAAGACCTAAGATCGAAAAAAATCGACTAGTTCGATCACACGAGAAGGCCCCCTTTTCCTGTTTTCGTCAATTACAATGGGGTAATACATCATGAGTTCTTCACTTACGGTCGTACAGTCAGTAAGGAATACTGTCTGGAAGTTACGCGCCATTTGCAAATCCGAAGAAAACGATCAGAACTGTGGCAAAACCATTAGTGAAAATTACACCGTGATAATTCTCCCACTCACATCTCATTGCTTGCTCGTGATTTTTTGTCAAAAACAAAACCGTTATCTTGCGTGAGCCACTGTATTCGCCAGATAACTACTGATACGTTACGCGGCTGGCGCCGGTACATCTGTCTTGCACTGTCATCTTTGCCATCGATTTCGCTTTGGCCGTCCGCGAGTCAGTTCTTCATCGCGGGTTCGGCTGTTTAAGTCTGCAGCGTCGAGGCAGCAGGCCTCACTGTGTGGTCTGTCGGTTGCGGTTACAACGGGGTCGGGAGGTTGGAACTTGACTCGGTGCGCATGCTCATTGCGCGTGGTATTACTAGACTTCTGCGGCCGGAGACGGCAGGAAGGTTTGGGCTCCGGCACGAGGGGTGGTGTGTGGCTTTTCTCGCCACACAGTGCATGTTGAGGAGAAGAGTTTGCCGGAGCGTCGCCTGGCATTAACCGCTCACCTGGGCATATGCGGCCGTGGTGGCCAAGCGGTTACAGGCGCTACAGTCTGGAACCGCGCGGCCGCTACGGTCGCAGGTTCGAATCCTGCCTCGGGCATGGATGTGTGTGATGTCCTTAGGTTAGTTAGGTTTAAGTAGTTCTAAGTTCTAGGGGACTGATGACCTTAGAAGTTAAGTCCCATAGTGCTCAGAGCCATTTGAACCATTTTAGAGCCTGGGCATATGGAATGCGTTTGGTTTGAACAGGTGCAATTGTGTGCTGATCTATATTTGTTCACGGTTAACTAATGTTGTCTTCAGTGTGAGTTTGGTGTCCAGCCTGATATGTTAAAGTTATGTCACACGTGGCATGATTACGGGGCTTGGGCTTTCCATCTTAGTTTCCTACCACTTGATGCAGGATCTGCAGCTATATGTAAGGAAGCCCAGTGAGCTGCTCATTAATGAGTGATTGCGTATTTAAGTTGTTGTAACCTTGGTGATTAAGTACCACAATTTGCACCGTAGTTTACGAGCATCGAAATACTATGCTGTCTCGTAAAACTAAATTAGATTTCATGAAAATGTAGTTCTGATGGGCTGTTGCCCATTTTAAATAATACGCAGCTGTTACTATCACGTTTCAAGGAACGATCTTATCTACACGTGTATTATAGTGTTTCAACGAATTCTTAAGTATAGAGATTTAAAAAAAAATTTGCTTGCTTTCCTGTTTTAATGTTATGTTTTGTTCTTTTATGTCTTATGAATGTGCAGTTGCTAGTGTACTGTTTTGGCTGATTTACGTTTCAGTTGTGCCAAGCGCATTGTGTCTTGTCCTATACGGTGGGGCGGGGCACCGGGGCTTGACGACTTGGCCGTTGCCAGTGGAACTGTGATTCGTTAGACCGGGCGCCACGTTGCTGGCCTTCTGCCTCGGTCTCTTCCTTAAGTTGAGTGTTTCTCTTCTCTCTGTTCCTTGCGCTGTCAGGTCGTTAAGCTTTGTAGCTTGTTCCTCCACCACTTTGGCGAATGCACCTCTCGCTCAAAATATGAATTTAAACCTGTAAATCTGTGGTTCACTTTGTAATTAGTGCCCGATCAGATTTCTGTAGTCTCCGCCTCATTAATTCTGTATTCCCTTATCAGCCATTTGCTTGTTATATTTGTACCATGTGTGCTGGTTGTGAAGTTTAATTTTTATAAAGGAGGGTTACATCTGCGTATGTTCAGAGGCAATGTTTAGATGCTGAGGCGCTGTTTTTTATTAATTGTTTGTTGTTTCAATTAGTGCCTACCTGTACCGGCATCAACTGGATCATGCTTTAGTCAGAAGTTCATTGCCGAGCGCTGAACTTCTAGAAGCCGCTTTTATTATTACTTGCGTGTCTGACGTTATGCGTTAGTGTTATACCTTGGTATGAATTTATATTGCAAATAGAAATTATTGTACAGGATGGTCTTTGGGGTGCAGAGTTGGGAAAGTTCTGATTTTATTAAGTATTTACACCATCGGAAATTTTCTTTATGTTTTATGCATTCGTTATGCAGATTGTAACAGGAGTTTTAGAACAATTTTTATTGTGCTCCACTGAGGTCGTTAAATTTGTCTGTTTTATTGTATTAAACTGTGCAAGGTAATAAACTTTCTTTGACACAAGCTGTGTATGGTTGATAATTATAGCCCTGCCGCTTCCTGTCTTATTAATGGACACAAATAACACGTTTCAGGGTCCCCATTTCTTTCTATTCTCGATGCCGAAGAGTACCATGAAAGGTTATCATTTTGTCACCACTGATGAGATAGAAACGGAAATGCGGGAAGATCTGAGCACTTCAACGAAAAGTGAATTCCACAAGATTGGAAAAAGTGCTGTCAAAAGTGTATTATATTTGGGGAGGGAGAATTATTTTCAAAGGGGGCGAAGTTGATGTTGCTGAATAAAGATTCTTTAAGAAAAACAAAAATTCTCGTTACTACTCTTGGATTTGTAAAGTAGTGAACAGCCGACGGCGATGACTTACATAAATACAAATATACGTAATGATTCGCCATAAAGACAAATTGTACACGTGGGCGATATGAAAAGCGTTTCACAGCTACAGAAATAAATCATTTGATCAGACGATGTTTCAACTCGCCTACAAAATTCTTATGAGCAGGTCACTTCTAATTTCATAACATTGATCTGGAACTTCAAGGTCGAAATGCGCTACACCAAGAAGTATTACATTTCCTTTAGTACGTCTCATGGAAGATGACAGCTGCTTACGGAAATTTCGTTGTCACATTTGAAAAGTTGTTTCACGTGTAGTTTCCGGTGGGAGAGGCAGGAGCACCACATGTTTACGACCTGTGAGTAAGGAAGAAAGGAAGGATGATATTACCGTCCCAAACACGAGAGGGTAGAGATGAAGCACACGCTTGGATGGGGAGGGTGAGGGAGGAAAGACGACGTGTGCTTTACAAAGGAACCATCCCGAAATTGTCTGTAAACGATTGAAGGAAACCACTGACAAAACTAAATCTATTGGTTGGATAGAGATTTGAAACAATGCCATACCGAGTAAAAGTCCAGTCTGCCCGGCGAGTGACAGTGATTGACAGTTAAGTGTTGTGAGCGGTACATTCTTTGCGTACGCTTTTACAGTTAGTATTTAGTCATGTGCCGTACATCAGTATTTGTTCCCCATGAGTTTGTTGTTGCGAACAAATGTTATGTATAATTGATTTTGTAGTTCTCTTGTTAAGCGTTTCAAGTCACTGGTAGCTACCTTCAGACATTAAGAGATACAAAATACTTAAATAAATGTACGTAAGTGTTGCCAGATGAGGACCTGTGAGCATAATCCAACAGCTACTAAATTATTGTTATAAAATGAATGATATGAATATAGAGAACTAGTATTCACGGAAGAATTTTATACTGTAGTGTTCTATAACATTGAATCTCATAGGTGCTAACAACTTACAAACATTTCGTTCATTCATTGGTACATCAGTCAGTGCCATCATTTGAAATAAGTGCACTGGTCACTCCAATTTCGTCAAAGGCCGCTCAAGTATCAAACAACCTCAACATAGTCACTACTGAGTTTCAAAGTCTCATCAGATGAATTATACCCTTAGAATAAACCACTGAATTGCTTCAGAGTACAGACGTAAATAGGCATTTAGTACGTGGATGATGCCGAATGAAGCACCAGTGCTGATATAGCAAATTCTAAAGTACATTTTGTCACCTTGCACCAGTTAAACAAAAATCTAAGTACAGATCCTAGGACGTGGCATTCAAACTGTACCGTGTATAGTACACCTGGCAATCCACGAGATGGAAGAGGCGCTAGCAGAAATATGGCGCTCCACTTGAAAGAACCGGCTGCGTTGCTGGCGAGATTGCGAGGCATTAGGCATGCACGTCGTTGGCTGGCGTGATTTTTCCACCGGCTGCTGGGCTCATTAGCGCTAAACGCGACCCATCTCGTGAATGTATTATGCCACATCTCCTGCCGCTGGAAAAAATAGCACTGGGTCTCGGCAACCTGCGACACTTATTTTGCAAAAAATGGCACGAACTGTACTGTTCGGAAATGGTAGACATCATGAGATACATGACGCTTCCAGAGGGTTACTTGGAACGGTTCGCCAGCCGAAGTGGCCGTGCGGTTAAAGGCGCTGCAGTCTGGAACCGCAGGACCGCTACGGTCGCAGGTTCGAATCCTGCCTCGGGCATGGATGTTTGTGATGTCCTTAGGTTTAACTAGTTCTAAGTTCTAGGGGACTAATGACCTCAGAAGTTGAGTCCCATAGTGCTCAGAGCCATTTGGAACGGTTCTAGCTGTCTAGGTCACTTTTCATGTGCAAGGTAATACATGCATAGTCACCCTCTGGCCTTAAGTGACGTGGGGAATAAAATATACTAAAGAAAAGGAAATAGTTACCGATCGGAAACAGGCAGTCGCTAAGACATAAATCTACATCGACATCCGACAGCGTATAGAGGATGGAACTTCTGATACCAGTTTCTGGCAGTCTCTCCCGTCCCCTTTCTCACCATTTCCCAGTTCCACTCGCCAATGGCATGTAGGATGGTTGGTTTTGGTGGGGAAAGGGGACCAAACGGGGAAGTCAACGTTCCCATCGGATTAGTAAAGGATGGGGCAGGAAGACAGCCATGCCCTTTCAAAGGGAAGCTGGACGTGGGATTGAACCGTCATGTGCTAACTGAGCCATGGCCAGCTAGCGCTGATGCCGTTTTTTCTTTTTAGCATTTTCTCACCATCGAGTCGCGCCTTGTTGCTCCCTCAGTTACTACCTGAACAAGTTGTTCACTTGCCTCTGTCAGTGTCAGCAGCAGTGTTTTCGATACTAGTACCACTGTACCGTCTTTGGTGTCATCGCTATATTTTCCGTGTGGTGGTGTGTGTGGGGAGCCGGTCTGTTGCGACAGAGCAGCGAGGAAGTCTACGCGGCGTGTGGTCAGGCAGGGAGCGCTGGAGGTGTGCAGGCGCGGTCGGAGTTGTGAGGCACTAGCTGTGAGATCTGTAAAGTTCGTCGACCACCGAACCTGGACACTGGAGTTGAGTAATCAGTTAACCTGTTACGAAATGTCAACTGCTGTGATATCCATTTGTTCATTGCTGGTTGTTGCTTCCTGGGCCGTTCCCGCAAGCAGCAATGTATAGTGTGCTGGAGTTGGCAAATTTTGCAGCCGGCTTCCTGTATGGTGTTTGACTATTGAAATGATTGTAACTTATTAGCGAAGTGCACCAGTGGTATCTTCTGCCTTGTGGCTGTTAATGTTCTGGTCACCTGCCATGGTCGTTTGAATAGTTTTCCAGCAGTGTGTTTTCCTCGTCATGTTCATCTGTCCGGCATGGAGTGTAGTTCGACATCTTGATGCTGTTCTTTTTTTCCTTTCTCTTTGAATGGTTATTGTGCCTTTACTGTGTTTAGATGCCAGTTATCAAGACATAGTGCTGCTGCGATCTTCGACCTCGCTGATATTTTCGGTTGTCGTGCCATTGGTTGGGTGAAAGGGAATTGATTAGGTTGTTGGTTGGTTCTTCAGCCGTCTCTAGGTCATGCTGCCACCCGATTATTTAGTGTTATGCTTGGCTGCCTGTCCCACCTAACCTGTTGTTAAAGTTTCCTCCCCAGGACGACCCTTGGAACACTTCACAGCACCACCGTTCTGTTGTTTGGGATTATGATTTTCTTTTGTCTCAAAGTACTCTCTCTTCAAAAAATGGTTCAAACGGCTCTGAGCACTATGGGACTCAACTGCTGTGGTCATCAGTCCCCTAGAACTTAGAACTATTTAAACCTAACTAACCTAAGGACATCACATACACCCATGCCTGAGGCAGGATTCGAACCTGCGACCGTAGCAACAGCACGGCTCCGGACTGGAACGCCTAGAACCGCACGGCCACCGCAGCCGGCGCGAGGCCTTCAGCCATGTATGAATTTAGTTTGTTTTAATGTTCAGTATGTGGACTTCAGCCAAACTTTATGTGAAATATTTTAAGATTATTCCTTCAGCCTACTTAAATTAAAATTTGAAAGGTCTTTGTCGAAAACCTTTTAAAATTTCCTTACTGGAGTTCTTGTTATCCAGGCCTTAAGCTCTCAGTTCTATTTTCTAACTAAGGCCTTCAGTCGTGTGTATTTCTTAACGCAATTTTAATAACTTGTGTTGCCCGCATCTCGTGGTCGTGCGGTAGCGTTCTCGTTTCCCACGTCCGGGTTCCCGGGCTCGATTCCCGGCGGGGTCAGGGATTTTCTCTGCCTCGTGATGGCTGGGTGTTGTGTGATGTCCTTAGGTTAGTTAGGTTTAAGTAGTTATAAGTTCTAGGGACTGATGACCATAGATGTTAAGTCCCATAGTGCTCCGAGCTATTTGAACCAAAGCCAATAACTTGTGTTCTGGTCTTCATCCGTAATGTTTCTGAATTCTTTTAAGGGCATGTGTGAGTAAATGTTTTTAGCAATAAAGTATGTTTGTACAATTAGCAGGAACTGATTTGGGCCTCTTTCCGAAACCTGATGCGCTCTGTCCTGCGAAACCAGATTTCACTAACCACTGCGTCACTTGCTCGGTAGACTTCCCATTAGGTCGCTGTCGTCATTTCGCGAGACGTACATGGGAGGAATTGATATGTGGTCCGACTCTTCGCGGAAGATACTCTCTAGGAATGTAAGTAATAAACCTCTCGCTGATAAAGAATGCGACTGCTGATGCGTCCAGAATCTCCATAACGTTCGCCCCGACTTTCAATCCCGTGACACCCAAACGCATCCCTCTTGTTTGGATCTTTTCTGTATCTTCTATTAATCAAAGCTGGTAAGGGTCGCCGGCCGAAGAGCAACACATAAGAATCCCTCTAACAAGTGTTCTGTATATCACTTTTTTCGTGAAAAAATTATATTTCTCATCAGACATATGCTTTTCCGACTATTTGTTTATGCGGTCATACCACTAAAGGTCGTTCCTCCTAGATATTTTACGGTAGCCGCTGTTTCCAGCGTTTTGTCACCAGTAATGTAATTGTAAAGATTTAACCAACTTGATTCCATCAGGAACAGTTGTACACGCTGCCGTAGATTATAAAGGAGAGGCACATAGCAGTCAGCCACAATCCCACTACCTTTTATTATTGTTGCAAATCTAGATTTCGGATATAAATAGTCATCATCAATGCATTTTCGTTACATTCCAACAGACTCGCGGCAGTTCATGTCAGTATATGTTCTTACAGGTGTATAGGTATTGGTTGAAACAACTGCTTCGGTGTTCTCCCTATACACCTGAAAGAACATATGGTGACATGAACTGTCACGAGTCTGTCGAAATGTAATGAAAACAGCCGAAATATACTTTCGCAAGAATAATAAAATCAAATTGATTTCGACTGACTTCTGAGTGCCTCTCCTTCATTGTAGAGAGTGGATTTGTACCCTATGTATGCACAATATTTTACATTTATTTACGTTCAGGATCAACTAACAGTCCCTCCACCACTGATCAATCCTCTACTGGCCTTCATGCAGTTCGCTACAGATATCTGGCGCTGTTACCTTCTTCTATCTGGCAACAGCCTCATGGAAATTTCGACACCCGCTAGTTCATCTACACATATTGTAAACAGAAACGTCCCTGTCACTCTTTCTTGGTGTACTACTGAAATGATCTTTGCCTCTGTCAACTTAGTTCTGATAAGACCGACATATTGAGCTCTGTATCCAAGGAATTGTTGAATCCAGTCATAAATATACTCGGTAAGCTTGCGTTTCCTTGTTGTATTTTATTTTACTTTATTTAATTTTTTTTTCACTAAACGACAGCGCGGGTGTGTATCAAATGCGTTGCCGAAGCCGAGGAATGCAGCTCTGGCTGAGCACCGATGTATTACAGCGCTGACGCTCTGATGGAAGAGGGAGTGGATTTTCTCAAGATTCCTGTTTGTAGAAACCATGTTGAGTTTTGTAGAGAAGATTTTCGTTCTCCAGAAACGTTCCTAGAGTATACATTCCTAGTAAAATCAACCACAGTAATGCATCTTCCTATATATATATCCCCCGTAAATACTATGTGAAATCTCATGCTGGCTTATTAACAGTCTGTCTCTCCGCGTACCGTTCGCGCTTCACACAGCAAAGGGGAAAAGTGATAGCGTCCGTAAACGGAGTAATCTTCGCCGTACTCTTAAAGCAGTCTTTTTTTTCTTCTTTTTGACACGTCAGTCTTCTCACTGGTTTGATGCGGATTATGCGTTGGATATATTCCACTCTCTGACTTCCTCTACAGTTTTTGCCCTCTAGTGCCACGGAAGTCAGTCCCTGATGTCTTGATAGATTTCCTGTTATCCTGTTCCTTCTCCTCGTCAGTGTTTTCCACCTATTCCTTTCCTCTCTGATAGTGCGCAGAACCTTATCAGTCAACCTAATTTTCAACATTCGTCTGTAGCGCCAGATCTCAAAAGCTTCGATTCTCTTCTGTTCTGGTTTTCCCTCAGTCCACGATTCACTACCATACAATGCTGGCCTTCAAAAGTATAATCTCAGAAATTTATTCCTCAAATTAAGACCTATGTTTGATACGAGTAGACTTTTGTTGGCGGGGAATGCCCTTTTTGCCATTGCTAGTCTGATGTCCTCCTTGCTCCGTCCGTCCTGGTTATTTTGCTGCCTAGGTAGTAGAATTCCTTAACTTCATCTACTTAGTGACCAACAGACTTGATGTTAAGTTTCTCGCTGCTCTCATTTCCGCTACTTCTCACTACTTTGTCTTTCTTCGATTTACTCTCAGTCCTTAATCTGTACTCATTAGACTTTCCATTCCATTCAGCAGATCATGTAATCCTTCTTCACTTTCACTCAGGATAGTATCATCAGCAAATCATCTCATTTATATCCTTTGACCTTGAATTTTAATTCGACTTCTGAAGCTTTCTTATATTTCCATCATTGTTTCTTCGATGTACAGATTGAACATGTCAGTCTTACACCCATTTTAATCCGAACATTTCGTTCTTGATCGTCTACTCTTATTATCCCATCTTGGTTTTTATACATTTTGTGTATTACCAGGGTCTCTCTATAGCTTACACCTGTTCTTCTCAGAATTTCGAACATCTTGCACCATTTTACATCGTCGATCGCTTTAACTAGGTCGACAAATCCTATGAACGTGCCTTGATTTTTCTTTTATCTTGCTTCAACCACAACGTCAGAATTTCCTCTCTGATGCCTTTACCTTTCCTAAAGCCAAACAGATCGCCATCTAACACATCTTAATTTTTCATTTTCATTCATCTGTATATTATTCTTGCCAGAAACTTGGATGCATGAGCTCATAAACTGAATGTGCGATGATTCTCACACTTGTCAGCTCTTGCGATCTTGGAACTGTTTGGATGATATTTTTCCAAAAGTCAGCTACTCACTACAGTCATTTCACACGTGAATAGTCATTTTTTGCCACTTCCCCTAATGACTTTAGAAATTCTGGTGGAATGTTATCTGTCGCTTGTACCTTATTTGATCTTTAGTCCCGATTCTACTGCCGCATTCTCTATCTCTTCTGAATCGATTCCTGTTTCTTCCTATATCACATCAGACAAATCTCCCCCCTCCTAGTGACCTTCAATGTGCTCTTTCCACCTATCCGGTCTCTCCTCTGCATTTAACAATGGAATTCAGGTTTCACTGTTAATGTTACCACCCTTGCTTCTAATTTTACCGAAGGTTGTTTTGACTTTCTTATATGGTGAGTCAGTCATTCCGACTATCATTTCTTTTTCGATATCTTCAAAGTTTTCATGCAGCCATTTCGTCTTAGCTTCCCAAGCACTTCCTATTTATATCATTCCTCAGAGACGTATTACAATACTAACTTCTTTCGTAAATCAGCTGAAGTATTTCTCCTGTTTCCCATTTCAATTTTGCAGTTATCTTCTTTGTACCTATGTTTTTTCTTTCCAGCTTCAGTGATGGTCTTTTAGAAATTGCCCATACCTCTATAACTGTACTGCCTGCTGGACTATTCTTTATTGCTGTATCTGCAGCCCTAGAGAACTTCGAGCGTATCTCGTCATTCCTTAGCACTTCCGTGCCCCAATACTTTGCGTATTTATTCTTCCTGACTAATCTCTTAACTTTCAGTCTAATCTTCATCACTACTATATTGTGATTTGAGTCTATAACTGCTCCTGGGTACGCCTAACAATCCAGTATCTGATTTCGGGATCTCTGTCTGATCATCAACCAATCTACCTGAAATCTTCCCGTATCATCTGTCCTTTTGCAAGTATACCTCCTCCTCTTGTGATTCATGAACGGAGTATTCGCTATTACTAGCTGAAATTTGTTACAGAACTCAATTAGTCTTTCTCCTCTCTCATTCCTTGTCACAAGCCCATATCCTTCTGTAACCTTTTCTCCTACTACTAACTCTACAACTGCGTCCCAGTCTCCCATGACTACTAGATTTTCGTCTTTTTGTAAGTACTGTGTTACCCTTTCAGTATCCTCATATACTTTATCTCTTCCTCTACAGCCTGCGACGTCGGCATGTATACCTGAATTATCGATGTTGCTGTCGGTTTGCTGTCGACTCTGATAAGAATAACCCTATCATTGAACTGTTCACAGTAACACACTCTGCCCTACTTTCCTATTCATAATGAATCCTACTCCCGTTATACTATTTTCTGCTACCCATCTGATAATAAATCTTTGTCGTCTTTCCATTTCACTTCAGTGAAATCTACTCTATCTTTGCATTTCCCTTTTCAGATTTTCTAGCTTCCCTACCACATTCAAGCATCTGACATTCCACGCCCCGACTCGTAGAGCGTTCTCCTTTCGTTGATTGTTCAATCTTCTTTTCATGGTCACCTCCCCCTTGGCAGACCCCTCCTGTAGATTCGAATGGAGGACTATTCCTGAATCTTTTGCCCATGGAAAGATCATCATGACACTTCTTCAATTTCAGGCCACATATCCTGTGGATTCACGTTATGTGTCTTCAATGCAGTGATTTCTATAGTCTTCTGCATCCTCATGCCGTTGATCATTTGCTGATTCTACCGCCTTTAAGGGCAGTCTCCCACTCCAAGGGCAAGGACGAGCCCTGAACCTCTGTCCGCTCCCCCGCCCTCTTTGACAATGCAGTTGGCAGACTGCGTGTGAATTCTTATGCCGGAAGTCTTCAGCCCCCAATGAGTGTACATACAGATGGAAAATTAAATTTAAGTAACTTTCGATTATTTTTACGTAGCCTTTCGATCTCCATCCCCACGCATTCCCCTACGGGTCAAGTGTCAGCAATATGCCTATGATCTTGGTAGCGTATACCACCTCCTTTGTCGCTATGACAACTGAGTTGCGCCATGGCATGAACACGTGATACAGTAACACTGTACCACTGCCAGAAAATCAAATAAAGTAGACAGAAACGAAGTTCACTGCAAAGAAGACCGAAACGTTGGTTTCTACAGAGTAGTTCTTTATATTATGACACGGTTCCATACTCAGGAAACTTCTGTGTCGACCGACTCTGGCCACAGAAGGCTACACAAGTATGTAAATCATATAAAATTGCTGAAAGCCTGTCCAAAGTGCACACGTCATACAACTCACATCTCTCTATCGTAGCAGAATTAATTTTGAATATTCGATCTGAAGTTTTCCCGGCGTATTTCCAATTTGCACAGTTCTCGGGTATCCGACCGGGTAGCGTCTTAATTTCTCCACAATGTTTCGGCAGATGTACACGCTGCCATCTTCAGGTGGTTCCTGACGAATGCTGTGCCGTTCCTCTCGGCGCCCTATATATACTAGCCGTTACCCCCTCCACCGTTCCTCTCCTGGTGTCTTTGGTGCGGCCAGCGCGGCAGCTACTGGAAGTAGTGGGGGAAGATGCGCCTTGTTCTGAACTGGGGTCTGCAGTCTCCCTGCTGCCGCCGTCGGGGGCGGTCCTCGATCTCTGGGACCGCATCTTTCTGTCCAGGCTGAGTGCAGGGTTCCAAGACTGACTAACTTGAAGGCTGCAGTCTTTATTAATTAGATCGTCCTGTAGTCGGATTTCGATGGCCTCTTTAGTAACGCAGTCTCAGAAGTAGGAGGACTGAGAGAGTATTTTTGTTTTTTTATAGTGTATAGTATGGCCAGTCTTTATACAATGGTCAGCCACGGCAGATTTAGTGGCCTGGCGTAATTCGGTGTGGCGCTTGTGTTCGCGGCACCTCTCTTCTACAGTGCGGACTGTCTCCTCAATGTACTATTTTCCGCACTGACCGGTAATTTGATAAACACCTGGTTTTCGAAGGCCTAGGTCATCTTTCACTGAACCCAGTACAAATGCTTCAAATGGCTCTGAGCACTAAGGTACTTAACATCTGAGGTCATCAGTCCACTAGAACTTAGAACTACTTAAACCTAACTAACCCAAGGACGACACACACACACCCATGCCCGAGGCAGGATTCGAACCTGCCACCATAGCGGTCGCGCGGGAACCCAGAAGAGTCAAGGTTTTTACAGGGGGTCGGAATACACATTGCACATTGTGTTTCTTCCGGGTTTTACCGATTTTTCTTGAGGTGTTTCCAACAAACGGAATGCACGCCAATGACTTGTGTTCTTCTGTTTCTTCATCTTGTTCTTTGGCGCAGTCTGTCTAAGTGCGTGTCTTATTTGCTTCTGGTTGTACCCATTTTTCCGAAATGTTGTCTCGAGGTGCTGCAGTTCTGCTGGAAGGCTCTCCTATCGCAGATCGATCGTGCCCTGTGAACAAGTGTGCGCAAAACGCCGTCACCCTGGGAGTTGGAGTGGCAAAGTCCCATGGTAACCGTCAAACGACAGAAGTTGTAACAATCCTACCAGCTGGGAACCATATTGCGCCGCTCCCAGCTCGTTGACTTTTTGTTGAAACGAACCAAGAAAACCAGATTGACGTGACTGAGGTACAAAATGAAGATTTGTTCCTTTACGAAAGCGTTGTTTGAGCTTTGCTCATTCCTTCTAACAGAGCAGATTTCATTCAAATAATTAATTCATGTCCGTAACAAGAAAGCTGAGCATGATTATCCACATCTAAACAGTGCCCTGTGCCATCGAGCTTCCAAGGCTTGTTTGACCGTCCCTTTATTGTCAGCCATTCAATTAGCGGTACGTTTGTGGCATTTCTGTGGGATCATGAAAGAACTGCGGTGAGTTTTGTGCACTCGTCCCGCGGACGGCGCCGCCGTGACGTTACCGTGGCTGCCCCCGCAGGCAGCGGCTGAAGGCGGGACGGCGATGCCACGCTCCCGTGCGCCGCTTTGAAGCCAGCCGCTGGGCTGTCACCTGGGACGTGACGTCATCAGCGGCGCGGGCAGCGTCTCTCTCTCTATCTCTCTCTCTCTCGCGCGCGCGCTCTCGCTCTCTCTCTCTCTCTCTCTCTCTCTCTCTCTCTCTGTGTGTGTCGCTCTCTCTTTTTCTCTCTGTTCCACCGCGCCGCTGCGCTCATGACGTTCCCCTTCCGCAACAGCACAAGCTTGTTTACAAAACGAATAACTTTCCGTACACCACATTTCCCCGTACCGAACTGTGGTTCTGAGTGAACAACGTTGATGTTTTCCAAAGCCGAGCGCATATAACGTTCATTTTTGTGGAAGGTGCACGTAGCGAAAGTAACAAAGGGTACTCGTATTTAATTTGTGTTTCATTACTCAACATGAAAATAAACACTTTGTAGTAACTTAGAATGCCAAACACTTGAGTAAGCGTTGGATCATTCTGAGAGACGAGATAATCATTTTAGTAGATAGTAAGTGTAGCTGCTAGGAACGTTTTTCCTTTCAAATTTCGTTCATAATGTCTGGTTCTCTCTCCTGCCTCATCCTTATATGTGAATACGAGTAGTTTCATGCCTCAAACCTTTTTACATCTTACAGCAGTCTAAACGTAGAGCATGTTAGCGTAATTCATAAACCGCCATCTCTGTCGTTGTAAAGGAGCTCGAAAGGGTGAAGGACAATCACAAAGTTTTTAAAAGACAACAGTGTCAGAAAAGTTCTCAAACAAAAGCTGCACATGGAATAAATACTTACACAAAACCATTCATCCCACACTTACAATGCTGTTACAACGATTATATTTTTCCCTAGCTATCACACACGCAGCTTTCACCCATCGTTTTTGACTGACAATATAAAATTCCTGGGTCTAGGATTTGAATTTGGCGTCTCTTCCGCCTCTGCTTAAATTTTGAACCAAAATCTTCAGAAATCGTCTACGTCTTGGGAAGCCGACACAGGAGTGGAAAAGGCTTCACGGTAGGAAACTGCAACTAGACGGCTGAATAATCAGAAATGAACAATGGTATAAGAATGGAGAAGGAAACGAAAACCATTGCATTAAAGACGCATACACGGAAGTGACAAAAGTCATGGGATAGCGATATGCACATATGCAGATGGCGGTAGTGTCGCGTACACAAGCTAAAAAAGGGAAGTACAGTGGCGGAGCAGTCATTTATACTAAAGCGATTCATGTGAAAAGCCTTCAGACGTGGTTATGGCCGCAACGACGGAAATTAACTGACTCTCAACACGGAATCGTTGTAGGAGCTAGACCCATGGGACATTCTACTTCAGCAAGGGAATTCAATATTCCGAGATCCACAATGTCTAAAGTGGGTCCAGAATTTTCAGGCATTACCTCTCACTACAAACAACGTACTAGTTTCCGACGGTCTTTACTTAACGGTCGAGCTAGCAGCGGCTTTTGCTAGGGTTTTCAGTTTTAATAGACAAGCAATACTGCGTGAAGAGTGTAGCATTAACAAGATTTTGTGCAAGCAGGGGGTGACTCCATACAGCTGAGGGCTGTGTTTAAATGTAATCGACCGGGTCCTCTGGTCAAACTGTTCCCATGAGTGACTGGAAATGGTTATATTTGACTACTTGGAGACGGTTTCCAGCCATTCATGGCTTCATGATTCCAAACAACAATGTCATATCACTAGGCCACACTTGTCCGCAATTGGTGTGAAGAACATTCTGGATAACTCGAGCAAATGATTTGGCCACTCAGGTCGCCCAATATGACTCCCATCGACCATTTAAAGGACGTAATCGAGAGATCAGTTCGTACACAAAATCTTGCGCCGGCAACTTTTTCGTAATTATGAATAACTATAGAGACAGCAGGGAGGGGACTTCCACTGACTTATTAAGTCCATGCCACTCCGAGACTTTGCACAACGGCGGGTGGAAGCTGGTCCAACAATATATTAGAACGTATCCCATGACTTACGTCACCTCAATGTAACTTTTATCGGTAGGACTCGTGGCTTGTAATTGAAAAAGAGTCACGATGATCTCTCCATTTCCAAAAGATACCGGACCAGATCCCCTTTTGGATCTATGGGAGGGGACAGCCAAAAGGGAGGCAACCATGAGAAAAACATTAAAGAAACAACGAAAGGGTAACGTTCTACGAGTCAGGGCTTGGAAGCCAGTAGTCTGAACACGGTCGAGGTGTTAGATAATCTGAAAATGGCTGTAGTGGGTAACAGTGAAGTGAAATGGAACGAAGACAAGGATTTGTGTAGGGTAATAACAACAGCAGCAGAAAATGGTGTAACGAGACTAATATTCGTTATGAGCAGGAAGTTAGGACAGACAGTAATTTACTGTGAATAGTTCCCTGAGAGGGGTGGCGCACTGATTAGCATTCTGGAGGACGGCGGCTCAAATCCGCGGTCGGTCATCCTGTAAGCCTAAGGAACCGATGACTTTGCTGCTTGGTCCCCGCCGAGGAATCAACCAACTAATCATCAGCTCAGTGACATGGTTGTTGTCAACGGCAGTGATAGCAAATCAACATCGACAAATCTAGTTCACGTATATACGTCGATGTCGAAAGCTGATGATGAAGACATGGAGAAAGAACATGGCGATATTGAATGGGACAGTCAGCACATCAGGGGAGATTAAAGTCATACAGTCATAGGGTGTGGGACTGTGGTTGTAGACGAAGAACTGGAAGAAAGAATTTGGGGAGAGTAAGTACTTGGTAGTAGGAATGAGAGAAGAGAGTGAGTTCTGCACTAAATTTCAGCTAGTAACAGCTAATTCTACGTCCAAGAATCACAAGAGAATGAAGTAAACTTGAACAAAGCCAGGAGACATGAGAATATGAAGAAAAGCAAAAGCTACCTTTAGTGCAATTAAAATCAAGGGTGGAACATTAAGAGTGCAATGGGTATTCTACTGCTGAATTCAGAAGAAAGAGCGGGTAGATGGAAAGTGTACATTTAAGAGCTAAAAGAGGAGGAAGACTTTTCTGATGACGTGATGAAAGAAGAAACAGGAGCCGATAGGAAAAGCATAGGGTATCCAGCGTTAGAATCAAAATTAAAAGAGCTTTTGACGAGTTATGATCAAACAATACAGAACAGAAAGGTAACAATCCACGGGAATTTCTAAAATCGTTGGTGGGAAGTGACAACAGAACGACTGTCTCATTGGCGTGCAGAACGTATGAAACCGGTGATATACCATCAGACTTTCGGAGAAATGCCACCCACAATATTCTGAAGGTAGCAACGTCCGACAAGTGGGAGAATTGTCGTACACTCACCTTAACCGCTCATGCATACATACTACTGCCAAGATTCGGTTAATAAGAATGAAAAACAAAATCGAGGATCTGTCAGATGACGATCAGTTTGGTCTTTGGGAAGGTAACGGCATCAAAGAGGTAGTATCTAAGTTGCGATTGATAATTTAAGCAAGACTGAAGAAAAATCAATACACGTTCATAGGGTTTCTCGACTGTAAAAAGGATTCGATAGTGTAAAATGGCGCAAGACGTTCGTACTTCTCAGCAGAATAGTCGTAAGGTACAGAAAAAGGTGGGTAATACATAATGTGTAGAAGAACAAAGAGCGAGCACTAAGAGTCGAGGACCAAGAAAGAAGTGTTCGCATTAAAAAAGTTTATAATGGGGATACAGGATTTCGCGACTACTATTCAGTATAGATACTGAAGAAGCAATGACGGAAATAAAAGATATGTTCTAGACTGGAGTTAAAATTCAGGGCGAAAGGACATCAACTGATAAGATCCGCTGATGACATTTGTTATCCTCAGTAAAAGTGAGTAAGAATTACAGTAAAATGAGTACAGGGTATGGATTCAGAGTACATCGAAGAAAGACTGAGGTAATCAGGAGCAGGAGAAATAGCACCTGGAAACTAAACATCAGGAGTGATGGTCACGAAGTAGACGAAATTCAGGAATTCTGCTACCTAGGCAACGAAATAACCCATTATGGACGGAGCAAGGAGGACATAAAAATCAGACTAGCACCGACTGAAAGAGCGTTCCCGGTTAATAGAAGCCAACTAGCGACGGATTTAGGTCTTAGTTTGAAGAAGAAATTTCTGACATTGTACATTTGGAGCACAAAGTTGTATGGTAGTGAAACATGAGCTGTGTGAAAACCAGAACAGAAGAGAGTCGAAGCACTTGAGATGTCTTGCTGCAGAAGAATGTTGAAAAGTCGGTGGACTGATAAGGTAGGGAACGAGGACCTCCTCCACGGAATCGGTGAGGATATGTACGAAATTCACCAACAAGAAAAGGGGTCAAGATGATAGGAAATCGCCGGCCGGTGTGGCCGTGCGGTTCTAGGCACTTCAGTCTGGAACTGCGTGACCGCTACGGTCGCAGGTTCGAATCCTGCCTCGGGCATGGATGTGTGTGATGTTCTTAGGTTAGTTAGGTTTAAGTAGTTCTAAGTTCTAGGGGACTGATGACCACAGATGTTAAGTCCCATAGTGCTCAGAGCCATTTGAACCATTTTGATAGTAAATCTGTTAAGACATCACGGAAGAATTTCCATGGTACTAAGGGAAAATGTAGAATGTAAAACCTGTGTGGGAAGACAGAGATTAGAATACATCCAAGGAAATAATTGAGGACGGAGGTTGCAAGCGTTGTGCGTGGTTACATAAGAGCGGAGGCTTAGACAGTTAGAAGGGCCTAGTGTCTTGCAAGAAAAGCGGTATAAAACAAGCTGTGAAAGAAGAACTCAGGTTGAACATAAAGAACTACTCACTATCCGAACGGTTTACCGTTTTCGTTGGGCCCAAGGTTTCAAATCCCACTCACCTCTAGCATTCGCTCTCAGTTTCGTGGATGATCTTCTACGGTACAGTAAGCCATCGGCCACATGGACCTGCCAATTTTCCCTTTTTTGTCATCTGTCTTCTGATTTTGATGCAGCCCGCCACGACTTCCTATTCTGCAAAAACGACTTCATGTAAGAGATGCATCTTCAGTTCACCTGAGGACCATCGACCTCTACGCCGACGATAACGCATCGTCGACGTTATACTGATACGTACCGTCACTAGACACAATCTCTCTGGCCGGAACTGAATTTTCAGTATTCAGATTCCATGTTCTTATTGTTACGTGATCCTCGTTTTTATTGACCAAGCGCAGTCTGTTGCTATTAACCGTTATGTTCTCCAATAACAGCACAACTGCCACACATTTCAGTGCTTTCTAACCAGTTGAAACTGTGAGCCTTCTTGGAAATGTACTCAGGAGTCTCTACGAACCATCAGATTAATTGAGTCTGTGGTCAGCCATAATTTAGGTACAGCTGTACTGTTACCTCCCTTTCTCAGTATGAGTCATGCTCGACCATTGCCACTGTTATCAAGCGGTACATTAATATTTGCCCGACTTCATACAGCACACAAACCTCTTAACCCCACGTTCTGTAAAGAGTGGTGGACGTCCGACCATTTAGCGCTTAATGGTAATTTCACTGTCCTTATATCAATTTCCACAGATGCTCACAACACTAACACGTGAATATTCAACTACATTCGCCGTTTTAGAGATATTCATTCACAGGCTCTGCGCAATAATAATCAGCCCTTCGTCGAAGTCACTCATTTCAGAGGATTTCCCCATTTGCAGCCCATATCTTCGCCAGGGTGATCCCCCGTCTTTGTCTGCTACGCTTACACACTTTTGTCAACCTATCACGTGCCCCCTACGCTACCAGGCCGCATCCAACATCGCGGTGGTCAGTGATCATAATGTTTTGGCTCATCACTGTATTTTGCTAATTAGTTTTTGCCGTGAAGACTGAAACCGATACTGTTCCTATTCCATTTATGGCGACCTTGTACTGGTCTACAACGAACATATCCTATGGCACAAAGCCTAGAAATAACATTGTGGTATATTTGTCTGTGGTGAGTGTATGTCGGCTTCGAGGCGTTTGTGGAATCTGACCGGTACAATTATTTAAGTAAAAATCTTTATAGTAATACATGTTTTCGAAGCGGAGTAAAAATAATAAAACTATTTTTCCTAGTCCCATGAAGATTCGTAACGCCAAGCAGGTAGTCTTGAAAATAGGCGCTTGTGAATTTTTAATAGCTGTGAAAATAATTGTAGATAGCAATAAGGAGGTGAATTATCCATGCATTAATTATGTACAGCATGTGCCCCCAGGATTCGTTTTAAATTCTACAGAGTATGTTCATAGCTATAAAAAATTCACAAGCAAAACTTTCGGTACACTCTGTATGGTGGTTTTTCTTTGGTGTGGAGACACAATAATATGATACGAAAAGATATAACCGCTTTTTGAATGTATGAGGTGCTTTATTACACGGTCTTAATTTTAGCCTTAGGCATGTGTGTATGATTTCTGACATTTGTAACACTTGAAAGTGGCCTAAGGCTGAAATCTTGATCGTGTAACATATATTACCATACGGTAAAATGGGGATCATATCCTTCTGTAAAAATCCTGTGTATGGTATTAGGTGTTTGTGTGAGGCTAGGAGAAGCTTTTTTTACTTTGTAGTCGGTCTTAAAAAACTATTTTACTTAAATAATTATATTTTTTATTTTAAGTGTCAAGTTTTGAAAGGAATTCAAATATTTTGATAAAATTACAACAAGTATATGTGGCAAATTTCAAGTTTATTTCAGTTTCTCTTCAAGTGAGTCAACCACTACATTACTTTCTCCTACGATTATCATACGAAAAGACCTTGAAAGTAAAAATTCTATAGAGTCGAGCTCACATGGGGACTTACCATCAGTCCTTCGTACCATCAAACATTCGTTAGTCAAACAGAAATGGGGAAAACAGCAGTGGTACACGAAGTAGCCTCTGCTACACACGAGACACGAAAGTGGTTTAATACTGCAGTGCCATCGAATTATGAACTTTGTTGACAATTTCAAATCTTTAAGTCATCGGGAAATGATAATGGTAAACAAAGTGTGGTATCAACGTTCGATACCACACTTGTTAGGGGTTGCAGTTATCGACCGCGGTCCTTAATAGTGTAGCCGGGCCCGCGAGTCGAGACTAGCGCCGCTAGCGCCTCTCCGCGGCTTGCAATAAGTCTTTAGCGTACGCTCCGCCATTCTTGCTCGGGACGTCAAGTGGGAAAGTAGTATAGCCTTCAGCCGATAGGAAGCAACCTCCAACAACCCGTTTAGTTTAAGTATGGCCTATTAGATGCCTCTACAACTCTCTCTCTGTAATTATATTCCTCCTGATTATGAAGACTCCTGTACCACCAGTTAAGTACAATTTTTTACCAACGGCTTCTAATTATTTTAGCCGTTGTAGACCTTGACCATACAGCCAGCTCCTTTCGACTTCACTAACAAACCTATGCAAATAAGAGATCTGTATGTTTCTGTTTAGCATTGGCCACCAGTAATTCACACTGGCGACGATTCGTTCGTCGTCATCATGACACAAAGTACCCTTCACCTCACGCCAGACAAGAAAGCGAGTAATATTGCATTGTCATCCAGCTCTGTGTTATGTTGAATGTTTTAGGTTTCTAGCTCATCAGGAAGTTAGTTTAAAATCAGTTGCCAAATTTGTTCCGAACTAACGGAAAGAAAACGACCTAGTAAAAGCGTATAAAAATGTCGCAATTTTTTTAACACTAAGTTCTGTTCTTCTAGAGACTAAACATAATTTACAAAAGCCTGATCAGGCAATATAGATCATAGTATCAGTACAGAAACCAGACAGTAGTCCTTTCTAAACAACTAGATGAGTTCCGATCTGCAAACATTTGTAGATGATCATTTACAATTGATATTCAGCTTTCTCCCTTCGTTTTCCTCAGAAATTCCTAAGACATCATTAAAACGCCTTAAAACGGCGAGCGTAATGAATATCAGTGGAATGACGTACGAGAACAGGCCGACGATGCATGCTCGTAGGTACTTAAGGCCTGTAGCCCAGTCAGTGCTCTGGAGACGGAATGTGCATCACGAGGCATGTCACACAAAGATGAGAGACTGAGCCAGCATATTGGATATGCTCAAAGGCACTAATAGCACTTTGGCTGTACAGCATTGATCTCTGCGTTGCTTCCAAAGACCAGCACGCTGCATTGCACTATGTCCATCAAAGACCTGCGAAAAGAATTTCGCCAATCCTGACAGATTATTAAATGGTTCAAATGGTTCTGAGCACTATGGGACTTAAGATCTGAGGTCAACAGTCCCCTAGAACTTAGAACTACTTAAACCTAAATAACCTAAGGACATCACACACATCCATGCCTGAGGCAGGATTCGAACCTGCGACCGTAGCGGTCACGCGGTTCAAACTGAAGCGCCTAGAGCCGCTCGGCCACACCGACCGGCGACAGATTATCACTGTGACTCAATTTTAAAATATTTTTGTGCTTTGGACGCAGAGTAATCGTACCTGTGGCTGCATACTGAATACGTTGTGTCGATATTCATACAATCGCTGCTTCTAAATAAAAAAAAATTGCAAACAATGACAGATGTACTTAAGGTTATTGTCCAGTGCCAAATGCATCGTAGCGCGATCTGCTACCCACTTTACACACGGACACAGACATTACTCGGGGATCAATGTGCAGTAGATTCCTTCGCATATTTCTGAAGAGCATTTGTGCGTGAACAACACTGGATAAAAATTCTTTCTATGATGAGAGTTCAAGTAGTAATGCAACACATCTTGTTTTCTGTATGCAGTTTGTTTTCATTCAGGATTCCAAAACACCTTATTATTCCCCTTTCTTCTGGGTACAGACCCTATTTTTTAACGTAGTCCTCTTCGACGTTACAGTAGCGCCTTAGGCCACAGTACTGCGAGGGCCGGCAAGAACGCAAGTTACCACTCTACTGGTCGATGTCGGAGTCAATGTCTTGCTGCGACAGTAACCTTACCATCATCCACGTACTGCTTCCCGTGAAGGCATACTTCATTGGGCCAAAAGGATGTAAGTCGGAAGATGCGAGATCCAGGCTGTAAGGTGGATGAAGAAGAACAATCCAATAAAGCTTCGTGAACTCCTCTCGTGTGTGCAGACTTGTGTCAGGTCTTGCACTGTGATCAAGAAGAAGTAGGCCCGCATCTCGTGGTCGTGCGGTAGCGTTCTCGCTTCCCACGCCCGGGTTCCCGGGTTCGATTCCCGGCGGGTTCAGGGATTTTCTCTGCCTCGTGATGGCTGGGTGTTGTGTACTGTCCTTAGGTTAGTTAGGTTTAACTAGTTCTAAGTTCTAGGGGACTGATGACCATAGATGTTAAGTACCATAGTGCTCAGAGCCAAGAAGAAGTAGCTCGTTCACATTTTTGTGGCGACGAACACGCTGAAGTCGTTACTTCAATTTCCTGAGGTTAGCGCAATACACTTCAGAGTTGAAAGTTCCTGGCAGATTAAAACTGTGTGCCGGACCGAGACTCGAACTCAGGACCTTTGCCTTTCGCGGGCAAGATCACTTGCCTGCGAAAGGCAAAGGTCCCGAGTTCGAGTCTCGGTCCGGCACAAAGTTTTAATCTGCGAGGAACTTTCATATCAACGCACACTCCGCTGCAGATTGAAAATCTCATTTTGGAAACATCCCCCAGGCTGTGGCTAAGCCATGTCTCCGCAATATCGTTTCTTTGAGGAGTGCTAGTTCTGCAAGGTTCGCAGGAGAGCTTCTGTAAAGTTGGAAGGTAGGAGGCGAGGTACTGGCGGAAGTAAAGCTGTGAGGATGGGGCGTGAGTCCTGCTTGGATAACTCAGTGGTAGAGCACTTGCCCTCGAAAGGCAAAGGTCCCGAGTTCGAGTCTCGGTCAAGCACACAGTTTTAATCTGCGAGGAAGTTTCATATCAACGCACACTCCGCCGCAGAGTGAAAATCTCATTCACTTCAGAGTTGATCGAGTTGATCGTTGCCCAATGAGGAAGGACATCGAATAATCTTTTCAAGTTCCACAGACCGTCGCCCAGGCTTTACCGGCTGAGGGTGCGGTGTTGAACGTTTCATTCGCAGTAAAGATGGTGTAGCGCCACTATGTGGGTTCCTGCTTTGTTTCCAGTTCGACCATGTTTAATCCCCTGTGACGATGTTTGACAAAAGTCCCATCAGGCACACAATTTTTAGTACCCCAGCTGGTGGTCGAGTGTGTCAGCTCTACCAACAGAGACGTCGAGTTGAGTAGCGAGGTGTTTTATTGTAATCCGTCAGTCACCCCGAATGATTGTCCGCATGTTAGAGCATTGCAGCAGTCATATCTGTGCTGCTGGCCAATGCGCGGGAGATTGGACATGCGATCTTGTAGTGATGGCGACACATGCCTCGCCCAATAACTCATCATGCTTTTGTTCACTGTCATGTCTCTGTAGACATTTTGCATGTGCATATGAATAAATGCAAATCCCTGGTTTTTCGCCAAATTAACCCTCAGCGACTGCTCTCTGCTTTGACCACACTTCCATTAAAAATGCCATTTTGAAGGCTATTACGCGAACTTCATGAAACTAGTCTGAAGTGGGAATATTCTATGATGTGCCACAAAAAATTTCGCAGTTTTTGGCCGAAACTGACCGAGAGTAAATGTGTTGCATTACTTACTGAACACCCCCCACGGTATTGACATATTTATTGAACTATTTCCCAGTCTTATCGCTATCCAGGCGTTAGATTCAAACTGATGAGGCAGAAAAATTACAGGTTATCACAGCGAGAATGGATGCAGCCTGACGTCGTTGTGGCGACGTGACAGAAGCGACTTCGACAGAGACAGGTTGTTATGGTCTGCCAGCTTGCAAAGACTATCTCGGAAATGGTGAAACGGGTTGGCTGCATAGCCACAGCCTGGGGGATGTGTCCAGAATGAAATTTTCACTCTGCAGCAGAGTGAAAATGTCACTCTGGAAACATCCCTCAGGTTGTGGCTAAGCAATGTCTCCACAACATCCTTTCTTTCAGGAGTGCTAGTTCTGCAAGTTTCGCAGGAGAGCTTCTGTAAAGTTTGGAAGGTAGGAGACGAGATACTGGCAGAAGTAAAGCTGTGAGTACCGGCCGTGAGTCGTGCTTCGGTAGCTCAGATGGTAGAGCATTTGCCCGCGAAAGGCAAAGGTCCCAAGTTCGAGTCTCGGTCGGGCACACAGTTTTAATCTGCCAGGAAGTTTCATATCAGCGCACACTCCGCTGCAGAGTGAAAATCTCATTATCGAATGTATTGCTTCCCCTTACTTATACCTCCCGAGTAAAGAGCAATTAAGAACCATTATACATTATAACTTGGGTCATTGATAAAAGCAGCAGAGCAAAACGCTGTTACTGAAAGCGGAGTAGTAAAAGTAGCATGTGTGGTGAAATGGAGATTCTGATTTACGCTGTGTAATAGTATTAAATAGCAGTCTATCGTAGACAAATGCTTATAAATTTCCTGGCAGATTAAACCTGTTTCCTGATCTGGGAGTTGAAACCCAAACCTTTGCCTTTTGCAAGTAAAGCTGCTATTGACTGAACAATGCAGGTGTGGCTAATGACCTACTCTCACAGCATCACTTTTGCCAGTATCTACCTCCTATTTCCAAACTTCACAAATATTCTCTTGACATGAAACAATTCATCTAACTGACCTATAAAGAAAACAGTTTTGAAGAGTGGTAGTCACTAAATATATCAATCAGGGTGATTCAACTGCCCTGAGATTTTTTTTTTTTAAACCTCCAATGTTAACCTTGGTCTTCATATGTCATGTGCAAGATTTTCTAACTCCATCGCTCACTTCACACAAAAGTGTTAGTTCTATGGAAACAATAGACAGGACCTTTTTTCAGGTAATGTAATGTAATAAAAATTTTGTGCTGGGATTAAGTTTCGCTAGAAGGAGTAGTTTTCGAGTTATTGAAGAGAAACTTAGAAAAGTGGCTTTCAGATGCAAGCCCGTGCAAACACTCAGCCACCCCCATTTAGGACTCGTAGTGTGTTGTTCATGACACTCCCACCTACCACTGTACAAAAATTTACGACTGCATGAATTCTTTTTCCACATTTCACCTTAACTGTTCTTCACTGGATAGTTTCATTACGCTACTGGCTAACTGAAGCACTTAAAAATGTAAAAATTGAGGTTTGTGTGTATTTTACATAACGGTTTGGTATGTGTTAACACCATAAAATAAACAGTTACAGCGTAGGATTCAACTGGCTTTCTTAATACGAAACTACTACTGTTCTAAGGTTTGAGTTTGGATCAGATTATCATAGTAATTAGTTGTAGGGTAGCATTTACAAAATAGTTTTCCTGTGATTACCATGAAGTGTATAATTCAGTTAATAATCTTAGCAAAATAGTCAAGTATGCTGGTGGTGTAATAGTCCAATCAACAGAGACTGAAAAATTTTCGTACATCAGGAATAGTTTGTGTTGTTGTAACTTTGTATACAGTGGTATGATGGACTGCCATGAACAATTTACTGGAAGTGCTGAGGGGCTACAGATGAGTGTGGTGGGTAGAGGTGCCATTGAAGATCATTTCCACACAATTTTCCTTCAATAACTCGAAATCTGTGGCCTGCAGCAAAGCAGTATCTCAATGAAAAACTTACCTTCATTAAATTTTCAATAAAATGTCCTGCTCATCTATTCTGTAGAACTAATAGTTTGCACTTAGTGAGCGAGAGAATACGAAAATATAGCATGTGGTTTTTGAAAGCCAGACATAATGTAGTGGGTTTGTATATATAATATGTATTTTCTGATGCTGTAAACACTTTTGCACAAAAAAGCAAATAGTCAATGTTTTTTCTACATAAGAGACATATTTTCTCGACTACTGTTTTTGAAAACATTTGATTAAAATTTCATATTTTAACAGAATAAATTTATTCAGTTAAAACAATATAAATTTATTTGGCTTAAAATTTCCCAGTCAATACTCTCTGTTGCCAATCATAAGTTAAATTCCTTTTGCCATCCATAATTACATATGCATATCATTAAATATAGTATATACTTCATCATTTTTAGTCTAGTTAAAACATTCATTCTTCACATCATATTTATAAGCGAAAAGCATCATAAGCTTTTAAAAAGTTATTTGATGGATATAGATTCCATGATTCTTGAGGACAAAATTCATTTCTTTCATTCCTTAGACATATGTTATGTAATTTAACATGATGGAATAAGAGAGAACCAATCAGCTGGTTGTTTTTTCGGTTCATTTGGAAAACAACAAAAATAAAATAAGGTATTTCAGATTCTGCAGAATCGTAATAATTAGCGATATCTAGTTCTGAATTTATCTTTCCACTTAGTCCTGCAGTTTCTATGGTTTATGGTTCATGGAATTTTCGGAAATTGTAGTCTTTCTCATTCTAGTTGAAGTGAATATTGTGCTTCATATTTAACCACTAGAACACGAATTTCCATCGATTCTACAAAAATATTACCTCCTTTTGGAAGTGTGTTTATTTCACCACACGATACATTTTTGTCGAACTACCAAAGAAGAGATTCTCCTTAACCTGAAATCCAAGTAAATGTTACAGTTAAATCTCCTGCTCAAATTACCTCTTTAACATCATTAAACAATCCAAACAGTAATTCTAGTGTATAAAACAATTCACCTTCCTTACTTTTTATTTTTCTATTACTAAGAATATAACTTTCCATAGTTATTTCTAAAGTTAACCAAATGAGAGTCAACTAAGAAACAAATGGACATTGTATCCTACACAATTGTTTCCTTTGGTTTTGTAATAATATCTTAGAGTAACTATTTTACAGAATTATAGATTAATTTTTACAAGATTTTCCATAACATATAGGTTCATCCATACCATCATTTCTAATAATACTATTATTAATTTAAAACAGTGAATTATTATGATGTGCCCATCTGTCTCTAATATTTATATTAAATCCTGTTTCTTTGTTAGGAGGTTTTAAATTGCTTTTAATTTCCCAATTAACAGGAAATTAGTAAAGTTCGTGTCTTTCAATCTTATTCATTTATAGGGGACAAAATTTATTGTGACACTTTAAAATAACTGATAGAGTTGAACTTTAAAGTCAATGAAATTATCATTACCATCAGTTATAGTAATTTTTAATTCTTGTCAAGTATACAAAACTGGATCATTTATAGCGTTATGTGGTTCAAAAATTATTGGTCCTATGAATAGTGCATTTCATCTAAATGAAGCAAATAGTATTAGTTTCTCAAGAAAATGATTAGTATGTTTAAAATACATTCTGTCAGCCACATTAAAATTTATACTTACTAATAAGAATGGAACAATTTTATGAACATTTTGGGCCACTTTTTTTTAATTGGAACCATAATTTGGATAATACATTGACACACTTTTAATGCCATCATTCCTATCCATAAAATATTTAATGTCACTCTTAATTATAGCTCAATTTAAGATTTTATCTCCTATAATTTGTATATCAGGCTTTCCTGTATGAATATATTTTTTGAAAATTTTCATACTACATTTATCGGCAGGAATGTCTATTGTTTCTCTGATGCTATATAATTTATTATTTTCCGACATAGTATTCAGAGTTAAAGAAGATGTATAAAAACCAAATGCTTTTTACAAGTATCTTTTATAGGAAATGTTAATCTTCCTTGAGGACAAATGAATTATCACATATTTGAAATAATCGACATATTTATGACCAATAATAAACTACATAAATAAATGACTGATTGGGAACCAAAAAGTAAACATGGTAAGCATCTGGGGATTCTATTCAATGTATTATCACTGGTCTATATGCTTCTTGAAAATGGATGTTAATAATCACTACCTATATTTTAGCTCTTGGTTTGTTGAACTGGAATAAAAGTAATCATTTGTACATCTATTCTGGAAGATTAGATCAACCGAAAAATCAACAATTTATGAAAAGGTGTAAAAAAGGTTGAACATAAATATAATGAGAAAATTGCAACTTTTATTGAAAATAACGATAAAATTTTTCTGTTAGATGAATGTCAGTCTAACTCAGTCTAAGTTAGTCTAATTCTTTATTTGATGATTTAGTTGTTGAAATTCATAAAGTCCTTAAATAATATTTTACTAGAGGAAGACATACAAAAATAATTCTTTTATTTAGTTAAAACGTATTAAAGAATTGCAAAACATTTAGGTGGAGATAATCTCAATTTTTTAATATTTTTAGACAGGACTTCAGAAACTTATTACAGATTAATCGTGTGTTTGTGGGAGATGAGTTTAATTTGATAATTCTAAAGAAATTTATAGTAAATGGAATAATGCTAAATTCGGTTTCACTGTGATATATATGACAAGAAAAATTAATAACCATAAGTACAGAGATAGGATTAAGACCATTTTGGAAACATGAATGTTGAACATTAAACAAGAATGCAAATGCAAATATTTATTGTTTTTCATCTTTAACAAATGTTAGTGAAATATGATCATAAAAAAGGACTAAGTTCAACGTCACTGTACGATTTAGTGGTTACTAAAAATGCAGAATGACACATAAGAGAAATTGAACAATTACAGGAAGAATTTAAAAATTTGGAAAAACAGTGAAGAACACAATATAAAAACATAAAGAACAAGATGAACACATTATTGAAGTGACTAAACAAGTTGAACATGGAATTTAGGGATTAGCTGATAATGTGTTAAAGGAAAAACTGAAGAAAAAAGATAAGTTGGATAACAAGTGTGTCTTTACCATACAAATGAATTATCAAGAGTTTAATAACATACCAGTAATGAGTCAATAGGATGACCATAATGAGACTATACATTAAATGAATCTGTAATACAAGATTCCAACGTAAGGATCACACACCCAACTGGTTGCATGTAACTGTTTGGTACAGTGACAGGTTTTCACACCTCTAAAGTGTTGAGACCTAGAGGTGTTGAAACCTGTGTCAATATACCTGATGGCTATTTGTAACTAGTTAGCAGTGTGATACCTGGTTGAAACAAATATAGAAATGCTGAGAAGTAGCCATGTTTAAAACTGTAACACAAGATTTGTTAAGGAATTACAGAAAAGAGGTTAAAGACAAAAATATAATGACAAAGTAGTTGAAAAAATAAATTTACATGATAGAATGCTGAAATATATCAATCATAGTAAGGAAGAAAATTTTCAAAACCTGTTGAGTAGGAATTTACCAATAAAGTTTTGATTCAGATAAATTAATAACTGATGGAATATAATATAAAGGAACCAATGATTTGATGAATCTGTTAATAAGAAAACAAATTTCTCCGGAAGAATGGAGTGAAGAATGTAATCAGTATCATTTAATAAATTATACAACAATTTTACTGAAATAAAATGTAGGATACAACGAAAACAATCCAAATAAAATAAAATCAATTGAAGGAAATATAATTATTTGATAAAAGTAATTTTTGACATATTTTCGATTTCTTGTAGAAAAATCCAGCTGATTCATAAGATAATGAACCTCAAAATATTAGAGGAGGATTAATTGAGGACTATAGAGGGAAACCAAAATGAACATGTTTGGATGAACAATGTTAGTCACTTAATTCAAACATTAGGAATAATTCATGAAGAAGACTTAGCTGGAGATAAAACACATTACAGTGAAAGAGTTGGAATAACAAAAATGTTAAAAATAAATTAATTATTTCATTATTAGTGATCGAAAAGAAATTTATAAGGTTTTTCAGTAATCTTCATCATAGATTTTGAGAACCAGAAAAATATCGAAAAGGATTAGTTAAACTTTTAATTAATAAGTTACCTTTGGAATACTTCATTTTTGTTATAATTATTTTGGTGTTAGAATAAAATAAGAAAAAAGAATATCTAGAGGTAATAAAGGAATTTATCCATTAGATAAAACTTGTAAAAAAACACAATGTTGCTAATAGATACAGTAAAGTTTTGCAAAAATCTCATGAAGCTGATAAGGAACTTTAATTAACTGCAAAAGAAAAAATATATTCTAAATATTCTCCATTTGGTGAAACATTAGCTTGAACATAAGATACAGAAACAATGAATGGTATACGAAATTAGGAATGGTTATTGTATTTCATAACAATGGATAGGGGATATAAAATTCTGTGTAAATGTTTTAAATCTATTTGAAGGAAAAAACTTTACCATTGATTATACTTTGCTTCCAAGAGGCAAACTGAAGCAGATAAATTACATAAAGTAGGCGAACAATTAATATATTTATAATTTTTAAATGATTCTAAAAAAAGAAGAGAGATAAAAGTAACTGTTGGAAATATAACTATAACATTAGCTATTCCTTTTATGAAAAAGCTGTCAAATATGTAATGAAAAAGAAGCATGGTTCCAGATTATAAAAAGATTAATGAGGATTTTTTACCAATTTCATTAGCAACTTTAAGAGATATCAGTTCATTAACAGGTGGTTTATTTCCTATGCTTTGATTTGTTCAGAATAAACAGAAAATTGATGAAGAATTAGAATGAAGAAGACATAATTTTAAAATGGAAACGAATAGGACTGAAAAAGAATTATACTTCAAAGACATAGTTCTATTTACCTTAACACATTAAGTAGTTCTTCTATGGTTAATCTTGTAAAGGGCATAAAAATTAAACACTTTCACAGTATATTTTTGTTTGGTTAACTTCCTTTTCATCCTAGAGAATATGAGTGTGTGGTATTTAACTTAGATATTTCGAACAATTTTGGTAAACAGTGGATTTTTTATTATCAATCAGAAACTACGAAATTCATTCTTGATTTCTTTGGCGGAAATACACCAATATAATCAGTAAATCATTTGTATTTAAGTGACTTATATCATAATGTTATAAGAATATTAAATTGTAATGAATTTATTTGCCATTATTTGTTTTTATTTGTGTTAAAACTATTACGAAATGACTACAACTGTAACCAAATTTTCAATACATATTTGAGAATAAAATAAGATATGAAGGATAAACACTGACCACTACCGATGTAAGTGGTGATTTGGAGAGTAGAATCAATTGTTAATAAACAATTAAAATAATTGGAGTCAAGTAGTAATAAACAAGTAAAATAAAATGTTCATAAATGATTAAATTCATTAAATCCCGTCTCACTGAACAAAGAGACTCAAATGTTGGTACACAATTAAATTTATTAGAATCAAGTATTAATAAGAAAAGATACAAAAATAGAAAATATGATTACAAAAATTTAAGAAAATTTTGGTAAGCCTTTCAAAGCCACTACGATTTGCAGTTCCTTGAAGGGTAGAAGATTAGTAGAAGTGAGAAATACAGATAGTGGTTTTGATGTTGTTGCTAAAAAAATATTTAGACAACTGGTTAGTGGAACCTGAAACCGACTTATTTGGAAAGCTTTCCAGTCTTGTTACTAAACCTGAATACTGCAGTATTCTAACACACTGCAGTAATATTATAACTTCAACTCACTTTAATGCGAAGGTCAGTCAATTTTGTAAACCTGGACCAACTAATTTCTATACCAAAAATTTGACCGAAATATCATTTTTAGATTAATTATAAAAGGCATACTTAACTCTGTTCGTAATCCAACAAACTAATCTTTGTAATACATTAGGTGGTGGACAAGTAAATGAATTTTTCTTCAGAAAGTGAACTGAACTAAAGTTTGATGATATGAATACGATTATAAGATTTAAAAAATCGTTTTTACTTATGAAAAGGGAGGTAAAAATTGCCATAAATGATTTCGATATCATAATAAAGAATTATAACTTAAACAAAATAAATGATTGTCATTATTTGTAGACAGCAAAGAAATGAGTTACTTGTCACGTAACTTTTAATAGAGCTCTGTCAGTAGACATAAAAATAATTTTATTTCATGGACTATTGTTACATTCAAGGTATGAGGATAGAATGGAAAAGTAATTATTTAATTTTGAATCTGTAAAATGGAGAATTACTCCACCCCTTATGACTATCGCATATACTATTTAATGTTAAGAAAATTTATTGAAAGCAATAAACTTGATAGAGTAACAACTAAAAATGGAAGACAAAGAATTGAAAGTCTTTCTTTAACTGGCAAAAGTAAAAGGTGTAAGTTGATAAAATTTTTTGTAGATAATGACCTAATTATTCAATATGAAATTTCGAATGGAGGACGTTCATTTCTCTAGGTATTGACAGTTTATGGCAATCAGATCTTCGAAATTGGTTCAGATAATTCAAAAACAGTTCCAAATATAGATAAGAAATATAATTAGTTACTAATCATTATTGATATGTTTTCAAAATTTGATTGAATTTTTCCAGTTAAAGATAAAAGAGATAAGAACGTAGTTAAAGCATTTAAAATATATTCAAAAGTATTAAAAATATGTTACAGAGAGATACATTAGCGAATTCTATAATAAAATTTTCAAGAACTTGAGAATACATGCAGTATTAATCACTATTCAATTCTCTCTGGATTGAAAGCAACCATTGTAGAAATATTTAACACTAGAATGGGGGAAGGCGTCAAAGTTATCCTTGTCATACATTTTTCATTCATTGCCATACCCCATTTATTTCCTTGTTAATGAAATTAAATGCCTTTTTCTAATATTTTCTCCTCTTTCTGAAGATGCTTTAGTGTTTACCAAATATTTTAATGTTCCTTACCATTTCATTCATTACACCTAGAATAGTGGCAGGGGTCAATTTGACCCCACTGTTATTTCTCTTCTGAATGTAAGTAAAGGATCCAAGAATACAGTGGCAACAGTGAGCAGTAATGCAGAGCAGTTGCTCCTCATTGTTGTACCTTGCAATGGTACATTCCAGTCCACCATAGCTTACGTTGTGTCACTCAGACAGTCTTTGTCCTTGAAACACGTTTTCAAACATATATCATCAGTGTGGAGTTTCTGATGAACAAGTGTTACATTTCTTAGAGAATTCCGAAGTTGAACTGGAAATTGACTTCATTGATAAAGATGATGATTATGTACCTGACACAAGTAAGGATGAAGAGATAGTGAATGAGGGGTGATTAGTGGAACAGGATTCAGATGATGATATGCATCAATCACCACTTCTTTCACCACAGCAGATACAGTTAGAAGAACCTATGAAGATGATTGCAAGGGATGGAACTGTGTGGGAGATTGGAAATTATTCATCTTCTGGAATTCGGTCAACCATGAATAATCTGCAGTAGCGAGGAGGTCCCACCGGTTATGCTTGCCAATGAGTTGACAGTTCTGTCATAAGTGCCTTCCATCTTATTTTTCATAAAGCAATGCTACATCTTATGAAGAAGTACACAAAATAAAATGCTCAAAAAGTACTAAAAAGCAATGACCGGAATGTGTCACTTGAGAAACTGGAGAAACTGATAGTCAACATGTATGTTCAGGGCGTATTGTACACAAGAGGTGTGTCTGGATGATCTCTGGTCACACTCTTGGGGGCCAGCTTTTATCAAGGACATTATGCCAGATACAGATTTCAGGAGCTTCTCAAATTTCTCTATTTTGCTGAAAAAATAAACGAGGCTAAACACATGGCAGCCAACAAACTTGCTGTTTTATCTGAAATTTGGGGAAAGTTCAGTGAAACAGTATTTGCACTTACCACCCAGGAGAAAATATAACTATTGATAAGCAACTGCTACCAGGCAAAGCAGTACGCAGGTTTATTCAATTTATGTCCAACAAACCAGACAAATATGGTCTCAAATTCTGGTTGAGTGTTGATGTAATGACAAAGTATATATGTAATGCTTTTCCATACCTCGGCAAATAGCACTTGCATGTGGAGAAACAACCATTTGGACAGTACGCCATTCTGCGTCTCATGGAGCCATTAGTAAATAACGGAAGAACTGTGACCACAGACAACTTCTTTACACCTGTCCAACTTGATAAAAACTGAAAGAAAAGTAATCTTCATTACTTGGTAAAATGAACTAAATCTGCCATGAAATCCCTGGTGAAATAAGGAATCTGAACGATAAAATACACTCCACCATGCAGACTGCACTTTCACTGTATACCAAGGAAAGGACAAAAATGTCAATTTTCTGAGTTTGCTTCATGCTGAAGTAGCAATAAGCAAGGAAAGAAAGAAAAAAACCTGAAACCATAACTTTCTACAATGCAACAAAGTACAGCCTGGACATGGTTGACTAAATGACCCGTAAAAATACTACAAAGCTAGCATTTAGGAGATGGCCAATACATGTCTTCAACAACATACTGGACATGACAGCAATAAATGCATGGGCCATCTATAACAAAGTAACAAACAAGTAAATGGAAAGGAAGAAGTCCATATTTCTACTCACAATTGAACTCAAGGGAAAAAAAGAGCAAGAACATCAGACAAAGGAAGATCATATGGGATTGAAATCACCTAGAAAGCGGAGGAAGTGACAAGTCAGGCTTTGCAAAGAGAAGTAGACCAGCGAAAACTGTATAAAGTGCTACAAAGCTGTGTTCAGGAAATGTGTGCCTAAAACAGAAATAACCTGTCCTAAGTGCATCTAGCAGCTTCAGATGACTTGAGTGAAAAAAATACAGAGCTGTTTGTAAAACACATATGAGAGTAAAAGGGGCCAAATATACTAAATGTGTTTAGAAGGTTCTGTGAATGGTTAACAAAAATCTATAATTAAGGAACTTGTTAGCAATAGCAATAACAAATTTGTATTCTAATCTGTTTTCTAAATAAATTAGTAGTCATTATTACTAATTGTAAATAATTGTTTTGAGTACTAGAAATAAAATATGGATTAACAAACACTAAAAAAGTACTTTTTAAAGTCAAATACGAAAATATTTTATGTGTGGTCATAATAACCCCTTTCTGCCGTTTTAGAGATGTCAGAAACTCCACTGTTCTAGTGTTAATAGAGCACTGAAAGAGAACATGTGGAAAAATTTTCTCTTAAAGACAATTATAAATGGGATGATATGGTTAAAAGTCTAATTGATGAATAGAATAACACAACACGTAGAAAGTTAAAAATGAAACCAAAAGATGTGAGTGAAGAAAATGAAAAAAGTGTTACTTTCTGTAACAATTTTGCCAGATACTAACAGTAAATATAAAATAGGTCACCAAATAAAAATACCTAACTTTAATGGAATACTTGAGAGCTCATATACAGCTAATTTGTAACCAAAAATACATGACATTCAAGATGTTATTCTTTCTAATCCTACTATTTTTACATTACTAGCTTGTAAAGATACAGGGTATTTATAAATGGAGGAAAAATCGATTTTTTTATGACTTTATTAAATCTTATAGTTTCCCTTGGTTACATTGATATATACATTATAGAGTTGTAAATGAAAAACAACATATATATAAAATTGTAAAGATATGGTCGTTTATTGCAAGTATACTCCCCTTTCTTTCTGTTACAGAAACCAGTATAATTTCGAAAAGAACCGTCAACTTTCTGGTTCCAGAAATATGATGCATTACATATGTTGGTAACAGTGCAGGTTTCTACTGTGTGTAAATAATTATCTTTGTTTGCATTTACCTTTGTTTCGCTGAAGAACTTTGTTCACATGTTACTGACCCTTTTGCCCAATTGCGACATATATTTGTGGAAGTACATGTCCTTTAGTGTGCAATAAATATAAACTATGCTACGCTTCAAGAAATTCAAAAGAAGGAAATTCTGTGGTAAACAGTTCACAAAGAAAGCAAGCCAAACTGTAGAAAGTAACCTATGTATCAGTTCTTCAGGGAAGAAACTCCCACATTGCACACATCCTGGTGATTCAAATTTTTGTGTTAACAATGATGCTGTTTGTAGTGGATTTATTGTTGTTGATGTGGCATCTTATCTTCTTTGATAAAAGAAGTGGCGAAATGTAAACAATGTGACGGTGTAGGCTGTCAGCAAATAACTGAACAACGAACTAGCAGGAAGGGTTTAGCGTGAAAATTAGTTATTCTCTGTAGATCCTGCAATAAATCTACCTCAAAAATGACTTCAAACATTGTGTATAATTCACATGAAGTGAATTTGAAATTAGTGTATGCAGTACAGTCAATACAAAAAGAAAAAAGGCTGCTCAAAAGTTTTGTGGTTTGATGGACCTTCCTCCTCCTCCTCCCAATGGGTTCAGCAAGTGCATTAAAATATTTTTAGGTGCCTTGACGGTTGTGTCTAAAGTACCTATGAAATATGCTGTAGAAGAGGGTGTAAATACTAGTGGAACCACTGACATTGCAGTTGCACTTGAAGGGACATAGCAACATAGAGGACATCGTTCCTTGAATGGTGTTGTAAGTGCTACTTCTCTGGTTGATGGAAAATTGTTGATGTGCTTATCTATGTACTGCTGCACCTGCTATGGTAATACTGAAGGACATACTGAAGATTAGTGTTCTAAGAATTATTATGGTTGCAGTGGAGGAGTGGAATGCAATGGAGCTCTAAAAATATTTCAGAGGTCAGTGCCCATTTATAGCATTATATATGAAGTACCTAGGCGATGGGGACTCTAAAGCTTTCAATAAAATTAATGAGTTCAATGTTTATTGTGATACCATGGTAACAAAACTGTAGTGTTACTGACATGTACAAAAGAGGATGTGTGCTAGATTGCAAAAGCTACAAGGAGAAATGAAAGGAAAGTGGCTATCTGATGGAAAATCTGTCTGGTTGAGGCAGATTGACAGAAACTGAAATAGACCTGCTTCAGTGCTGTTATGGACTGGCTATTAGACGAGTTGCACCTCTGAATTATGTTACGGTAATGTGGAAAGCTGTATGGACCACATAGTTTCATGCTGTGCACAGATGACCACCTTGTTCACGGACTTTGCCCTAAACGAGCGTGTTCACGATGTGGTCAAATATACTATCTTAAGTATTCCCTTCCTGAGCATGTTAGAAATAAAATGAAACCAATTTTCAGAAATCTGAGTGACCCTGTTTTGATTAGTAAATGTCTTTATGGGGGCACTCAGAATACAAATGAAAGTGTCAACCATTGCATATGGGAAAGATCACACAAAAATATTTTTGTGAGTCTGAATATATTGAAAGTTTAGATGCAGTGATTGTTTCAAGGACAGACTGATAGGAAGGTTGGAAGTTCTGAGAAATTTAGACAAAAAATGTTGCACTAATATGGAAGATAAGTTGCTTGCATGTCACGGACAATAGGTGCATGAAGCTGAAAGATTCGCTCTTCAAGTTACCAAAGATGCACGAAGTGCTAAAAGGAATGCCAAGAGGAAGCTGGAAGATGAAGAAATGCTGCAGGATAAATACTATGATCCAGGAATGTTCTGAGGTACAGTTTAATTGGACTCATATCTTCATTCACCATTTCCAGCAAGTTGTATTTTTCTGAATTCAGGTACAAATATATACTAAAGTTTATAAAGCATTGCTCTAACTTTTTTCTGTAACTTGCAATAGTCCATACTTATGTAGTAGACCTAAGCTTTAGTGCAGAATCAACTAAATTACAGAAAAATAACAGTTTTAGTAGGAAAACATTACAAAAATTGAAATGTAAGATGTGATATTTTTTTAACTTTGTAATATACATAGTAGGTAGAATTAAATATGTCCAATACCCCAGCCATTATGTCATGCGTATCTCGAAAAAATTTGTTCTCCATCAAATTTGCAACATTGGATTAAATGGTGCCACAATTTGAGGAAACATTTAGGAAAAAAATGGATCAGTTTCTAAATTTTTTAGTAACCTTAAGCAGGTTCAAAAATATTCAAAATACTTCTGATTTGTTTAAAAAGCATGCTGATTACCTGGCACCAACAAAAAATGTGTAAAACAAATAAATTATAAAAAGTGACTGACAGAAGTCTGTGCTGATTTTTACATAATATTGAGCCAGAAAAGTAACCTGTATCGTTAATGGAGAAGTGAAAGAAAATTTTGATGTACAAGAATTGTTCAAAACGGAGTATCCCAATACATATCTTGCTGAAAGAGTCTTTAGGAACAAATATAATAAACTCCATATTATATGGTAAGAATTCGATAATTGCCACAATAATTGAATAAATAAAATCAAATTATCTAATAGAAATTATTTCCTATAAATGAAATTTATTAGCTAAAATTTAGCATGTTCAGTATTGAATATAATGTTCATTCTGCTTTGATTATTACAGATGATAGAGTGTATTTTGTATTCGAAAAAAATCATAATAAGAAAGATTTACAATCGGTATTTATTGGGAATTTTAAATCTGTGTTATTTGAATCAGATAGCTTTAAGAGTTGCATTTATTACATGTAAATAAAAATCCTTATGAATAATATTTAGAATTTAAATATGAAAAAAGTAGTTAGATTTTTGTCTTTTACTGATGAAGGGGAATTACAACTTTAATAAATGGTTCTAGTGTGTTATCATTCAAAATATTAAAATTATTCTCATTATTGGCAAGATTAAAGATTTCCTCCATTCTTTGATACAAATTAATCAGACTTAAAATTCCTGTGATAAGAATTTCTGTTTACAGTGATGTTTAATTGGTTTTGTTATTCAATCTTTGAGTTCTAATAGCATACTATATATATTTACATTCATCACTGTATAATTTTAAAAATACAAAATTTGGTCATACATTTTTTTTAGTTGTTTGAGGGCGAAATGAAGTAATAAAGAATTTATTACATTGTTTCTCTGCAGGAAAATTAACTGTTCCTCTTAAATTATCTATTGGTGTCTCCTCAGTTTTAATGTTGTCTTACTTTTATGTGTTTTCTTAAGTTGTTCTACACAGCAAATTTTCTTTTGTATTTGGTTTCTGTAAGGATTCATTAAATTGTTTCTAATTTCATCTTCACCACATCCACCACTTGATGGTAAAATTTCTTCATAAACCCAAACCTGGAAATTTTCAACAAAAGCCATAATTGATCTCACTGTTGATGAATAAATTCCAGGTTCACTGATGAATTTGGTATGATGATGATATCTTTTAGACTGACTTCTTGGTTGTTTTGATGTTTACGTGTCTGTTAAATTTTTTTTAGTCTAGTATCATCAGTAAATGCTTTCCTAGAGTGTATGTATCCTGAAAACAAGAACTTGATTTACATGAAACCAACGATTTTTCTATTCATCTAATATGAGTATAATTTCTTCAGCATTATATTTAAGTTGTTGTTTTTAAGGTCTAAATATGATGTTATTTATTATTATTATTCACGTTTGGGCCCTACTGGACCACGCGAAGTACAATCACGGGGCATTCAGTTATTTTCTTTTAGACTTTCTCTGTGCCCAAATTGTTTTCATTCTCTCGGAATGAGCTCTTTTCCTTTCATCAGACCATGTGGTTCCAGTTTTCTTTGGTTTTTCAGCTTGACCAACTACCCAGTCATGAATTTTTTGCCCAAATAATTTTCTGTCTTGAATTTCATCTTGTTTTATATCTGCCTCTTTCATGTCCTCTTTTATAGCAGCAATCCATTTTATTGTCTCAAATTTAGCTTTACTTCGATTTTCGTAGAATTCCACTACTTGTTTAGTTAGTCTGGTAGCATCCATTCTTTTAATATGCCCATAAAATTTTAATCTGCGTTTTTTCATTTCCGAATATATGCTGGTGTATTGTTGAATTTCACTATTTGCTCTTAGCCTGTATGTTCCTTCTTCAGTATATTTTGGACCTAGAATTTTTCTGATTACTTTTCTTTCTCTTTTTTGGATTTCTTGAATGTCCTTTTTTCTGTTTAAAATTAGCGTTTCAGCCCCATAAAGGCACTCTGGTTTTATGACCGTGTTGTAATGTCTCAATTTAGAGTACCTCGAGACACATTTTTTGTTGTAGATGTCTTTTGTAAGTCTAAAAGCTGTCTCCATCTTTTGACAACGAATTTCATTTCCAATTTTTTCTAGACCAGTCTCTGAGATTGTTTCACCTAAATATTTGAATTGCGAAACTCTTTTGATTTTTCCATACTTAGTTTCCAAAAGTTTGGGTGCCAGTTTGTTGCTAGTCATATACTGTGTTTTTTCAAATGAGATTTGGAGACCTACTCTTTCTGCTGTTTCTTTAAGAATTTCTATTTGTTTCTATTTATTAGAAAGATTTTTAATGTAAAATGTTTTTATATAAATGGAAAGCTAAAATTAATATTGAGATAAACAGAACAAAAAGATTTTCCTATCAAAAACATAATGATTTGGCTGTATAAAACAGAAACCAAACAATAGTGAAAATGATTTATAATATTTAAAAGAAATAATCCTTAGTTGGAATAATAAGACAAATTCACATAATTTGTAAAAAACAACTTACAAATCATTTTAAATTAAGTCAATATTGTTCTTGGAAAAAAGATAGAAAATGTTTAAATTATGCTGATAAAGAGTTCACAGATGGTTATTATGAAAAACATAAATTTTATGCAAAAATTGAATGTTTCACAGAAAATTAGTTTGGGAACGTATTTTAAAAATATATATTTTAAAAGTGATCCAACTCCGAATGAATTACTCAGGATGTTAATTCTTTAATTATATAATGGCAATGTGGTAAAATATATTTTCCATTTGTAATACGAATGTTTTATTATCATTAAGTTAAAAATATGTTTATTGAATTCAATAGCGTATAATTTTTGTTTTAAAAATCTAATGAAATTAAGTTCCCTATATTGTTTTATTTTGTCGTTAAACAATTCTATCATCATTGAAAATAATATCACTTTGTTCTACAGCTTATTGAACTGTTTGAGATTTTTATATTCTTTATCTTCTATTCTATATGGATATTTTTCCACTATTCACAAATTTTCTTTTTGTTAATACTTTCTTTTTACTCATGGAATTCATTACATATTATCCCTTATGGAAGAATGTGTCATTAATTCATTTATACTAGGTTTCATGCTGGCATAATAAGCTTCAGTTCTTATGACTTAATTAAAAGAATCAATTTCCAACTAACATATATCGCTACTTTCAACATAGTTTGGTTTCACAATGTTATGGTGAAAACCACACATTCCTATTTTTGATGTAACTAAAGTACTCATTCTGCATTAAGAGGAGTAAAAAATTTTGTTGTTGTTTCTTTCATTTGTTTTGCTTCTAAATTCTCTGAAAATACAGTTGTGTGTTCTAAATTTGGGTTTGATACTTATATTGTACATTTTGTGGCTCTGTTACTATATAATGTTTTGTCTATTTCTATTATTTTCCACAATTTTACCGAAATAACAATTATCAATTTATGGAAGTCTTTTTCACGATCATTAGTCACCTTATTTCTCATTTCTGTGTTAAAATCAATGTATTATTTAACCAGTCACATTGTTTAAACCTAAAATTGTATAGATTTTTATGATTTTAAACTAAGGTATAGATCTTGTTTAAGTATTATATTATGTAAAACATATTTTTCTTTGTCATTAGATGTTGTTAGTAATCTAATATCTCTTTCTGGTCTAAAGATGTATGTTCATGTAAATTGTATAGTATTTTTCGGTATTCCAAATAGACTTCTTAGAAGGCCATGTTTATAATTGTCCCTTGTTTCGAGTATTGTTTCAACAGTACAGTGTTCCAGATCTAACCAAACGAAATTTTAAAAATAGTTAAAACTGAGACATTTCCCAACAGGAAAAATAATTGCCTCATGCCTCACATCCAAATATGCTGTATAGAGTGAATGTTTCTCTGGAACAATATTTTTCAGATATTTGGCATTAGTTGCTGCACATCTTTTAATACTTAGAGAAATAGCTCACTTGAATTAGTTTTTCAGTAAGCAAAATTCTATTATTCTTGTTTGACACTCAGTTCTTTTTACTCATTTTTAGCAAATCTGGAACAGTAAAGTACCTAGGTGGATCGAGTTTATATAATGTAATACCAGTATCTCCAAAATCTACAAAAGGATCCACTAATATTAAAACATCAGATATACTATATATATATATATATATATATATATATATATATATATATATATAACTTTCTGTATCATTTAAAATTTTTAATACCGATGTTTTCCTACTCTCATTTTGCACAATTATTGGATGTCTTCAATAAAAACATTTTTGTATTAGTAATTTTCTTTCCCTTAGTTTTCCTTAGACTCCTTATATTTTTATGGATAACTGCCTTGTTTAATTATTAAATCTAACTTTTCACAATTGAAATATTTTGCTGCTTCTCTAAATTGTTCTTTTTTTAAGATTAGAAGATAATTTACCCACACTTAATGTCATATTTAAAAGTATTCAAAATTTTTGTAGTTAATACATCTTCAAACGTTTTACTAAAGGAAAAATATATATTTGTTCACTATTAGGAAAAAAAGATTTAATATCTTAGTAAACTGTTGAAAATTTTTTACTAAGCAAGGAAACATCACAATTTCCGAAATTATGAGTTCAATCTCGAAGAAAAACATTTTTATATTTATTATTACTATTTTCATGAGCCTTTCATGCATATTGCAACATAAAATGACACTGGTCACTCACTTTCTTTCATTAACAGTAAATTGTTCTTCAAAAATATAAAAGTTTCCAAATTTTTTTAATTTATTTTATCTAATCTACTCATTATTATCAAACCTGTTTTGTTCATATATGTTTATAATTTCTCTAGGTTCTTGTTTCAACATTTCAACAAATTTTTGTGAAATGTTATTACCAGTATATGTTACAGGCAGTTTAAATCACTATTAGATTACTTTGTGTAATAACTAAAATAAATAGCCCAATTTGTTACATATTTATTAATAAAATACTTTTCGGAATTTGTTTCACAATTTTCAACACCTCATTGTAAAGGAATCCCTAATAAATTATTATAATTTTTAAATTTAATTTTTTATCTTTTTAGGTGTGTTTATTTCAATTCCTTAATGTTCTTTTCAATTGTTTTTATAACTTTCTAATTTTTCTTGTAAGTGAAATAATAATGAATAACTATCACAAGGATGAATTGTTTTATCTATATGTAGTTGATTGCAATCAAATGAAAGTAGATCAATCGTTTATCTAACCTTTGATGAGAATTATTTTCATCTCTTCTTAAAAGAAGATTAGCATATATTTTGGTTTATTTTATGTACAGAAAAGAGGATATACAATACATTTTTTATCATAAAGATAAACATTCATCGAAATATTTGACTTGTTTTCAAATTTTGGGGTATCTTTTATATTCCCAAATTGTTTCTACATCAGGACCTACTGAATATAAAGCCGATTTTACTAGTTACAGAAAACAGTTTGATCCGTATTTTTACGTTAAGTAAAGCTATTTTATTTTTAATTTCTTTTGGTAGATCGATTTAAGATGCACTAAACTCAGCTTGTGTTTATTAACACATAATTCTAAATTGTTTATAGAACATAAATATAAATATTTCTCTTCGCATTTCTTCTATTTCTGTCAATAGTTTAATTGTTGATCTTTGATAATAATCTTCTAAATCTGCTGTTCTTAATAAAACTTAATTTCCTGTCTTAAAATTAAATTCTTGTATTTCTTCTGGCTCTTAAAACTTCAACAAAACTTAAAATTAACTTCAATATGTCCACTATGTATCAAAATATTCTTATCTTTGGCGATTACTTCTTATTTAAATTTTGTATCTACTATATTACCATTATTATAGATCTTATATGTTACTATTCTACATCTTGAAAGTGTAGTTCTTGTGTAAACTCATGTAGATATTTTAAAGAATTCATTATCATCTAGAGTGCTAAATCCTGAAAGCTTTTCTGATTGTTTTTATGTTTAATTTCTTGGTATTTATACAGCATAAGCCCTTGAAAATAATGATCAGTCTCTTCATAATTATTATTTTTTCAATATGATTGATTAACTGTTGTTTGTTAATTCCAGAATACTTCTTTAAATTACTCATTTTACAAATTGTTGGAAATTCATTTAATCTTTCATTTCCAGTTCATTATCGATATTATTAACATTACCCTCAGAGTTTCCAGTAGGTTTGATTAATTCTTGTTTACTTTGTGTGGAAAATCTTTTGAAATTTCTCAGTTTAAAGAGCTTATTAAGTTCTGTTAAAGACTTATTTGACAATCTGTTATCATTATCATCAACATTACCATTACTGTATTCTTTAAGATGATGAACTGTTATTTATTAATTTTGTGATATTGTTTTGGGTATTTTGCATTATAAATTTCATGAAACTCTTATTTAGTTTTATGACTCACCTTATTCTTACTACATTTTTCAACAAATTCAATGAGAGCTATTCTACTTATATTTGTATAGCCTTCTTTGGAGTGATTTCATACATCAGAATAATTAGAATATCCTTTTTCTTTACAATAATTTTGTAAATTTTTTAACTGGTGTAATAACTCTGCATTACAATACTTTTGTTTTATGTGTATGTAAAAATTTAGATTTTTAAAAAATAACACATTTACGATTTAAATGTAATTGTGAGTTCATCTTTGTCTTGTTTCGAATCAATTAGTGGTGAGATTTATTTTGGTAAATATTAAATTTTAACCAAATAAATTTTTTATTTTGTCAAAATAAATTTTAACCAATTGGTTTCAAAAGCAATAGTTGCATAATATGGTTTTATTATGTAGATAAAACATTGAATATTTGTTGTTAATGTACAAAAGTGTATACTGTGGCAGAACATTTATATCAGACCTACTCAGATTTTGTAAAATGACATCAGTAGACAGCTGAATTGTTGTGTGTACTAATTGATCTTCTGGTTCTTTTAAGTGAATGTTGAAGCCAAAGATAATTATGAAAAAGTTTTAAATTAAACTAAATTTGGATATTTTGGTAAGTTTGTGTATAAATGGATATACTGACAAAAATCGTCCTTGTAGTTGTCCTACTTTAAGATGTCAAGCAAATTTTGATCAGAATCTTGTAGAAACATGATTCTGATAATTCTAATTATACCGGGAATTTTAAAGAAGAAGAAAATTCTAATCTAATGCTTAAATGGTTAAGCATACTCAGTTAAGGATTGTATTTCGATACTGCATGGTCTAAGTAAAATAGTGATGATGTAGTCCAGGTATTCAGAAATAGGATTCTAGCTACTAGAGTCATGCCGTACCCTAACCACAGTTCAGTATGTTGGGTACAATTCATAAGAAACATATTAAATGGTATGATTTTTGGTAGTATTGGTAGCACAGCTAAGGAGAGCAACATAAACGAATGTGTAAGAGAGAAGTTGATAGCTGACGACTTCTCTTTGCTTTTTCCTTGTTTTGCTTCTTTGCTAGGTTGTTTTGCACATAATTAGAGAAGCACATCTTTTGGTGTTAGTCCATTCTGTATTTTGTATCCCAAATGGAAACTAATTGTGTTTTATGAGTAACAACATTTAGTTGTATATGTAACTTCTACGTTTTTGTGTAAGCAAAGTAATCACTTTTGGTGTAAGTGCACTTTACTTAATAGAACGTTCTCCACCATGATCAAGGGCAAGAGTTTCCTGTTACTGTTCACGATAAATACGAAAGTGGTTTATGAATAACAAAACCATTTTAAATAGGTCTGACGAAGTATTGATCCAATGTTTGATGTATTGTTCTTTTGCGTTTTTCTTGCTTCACCTCTTTGTTAAGGAAACTGCTTTTCTAGCTCTATATGGTAAATTTGTATCATTTTCGTATTTTTACCAAATCATCACTGTGTTTCACGCTACAAATCAGCAGTTTACGAATGAAACCAGCATTAAACATCGCGAAAGCGTTACAGAGGTGATAGATAAACACCAGTGGAAGACTTTGCAAGGAGATGCTCAGTAGCTTGGTACGGGCTTTTGTTGAAGTTTCGAGAACATGCATTCACTGAGGAGTCAAGCAGTATATTGCTCCCTCCTACGTATATCTCGCGGAGAGACCATGAGGACAAAATCAGAGAGATTAGAGCCCAAATAGGGGCATATCGACAATCATTCTTTCCATGAACAATACGAGACTGGAATAGAAGGGGAACCAATAGAGGTACTCAAGTCACCCTCCACCACACACCGTCAGGTGGCTTGTGGAGTATGGATGTAAATGTAGTTGTAGAAGTAGATGTACACAGTTTCAATTTTCCTATAAATATAACAGAGGGATAACTATGTAGATCAAGAAGTTGCTATAAATTACCTGGCCCTTTTGTATATTCTTACTCAGGTTCCATATGGTTCACCACTTCCAAGTTTTACAAGAATCTAGTAAAGCACTGATCGCTTACATAAAGTTATCAATAATTATGACGTAATGCCTGATAACACAGATATGACAAATTGACCAAAAGTACTAGGAAAACTGCCGCAGAGTGTGCTTACTTATGACAGTCTATTGTAGCCTACGGTAGTTTTATAACTCTTCTAGCTGCATAATACAAGTTCTAAGTCACCTTGGGCAGAAATATAAACGCCCTCTTCGGTGCCCAGCTCCGACTTAACTACGCGGTGGGGAGAGCCTTCACTTCAGTGCTGCAGCCTGTACAGAGCAGCTTATACCAAGTGACATTTAGTTGGTTCATACAGAGCACGCGAGGCTGCCCTCAGAAGACCCAGAGAGTGCCTCCTGTTCCGCAACGCGTATACTAGTCCCCACTTCCGCGAACCATTGCCGCCCGGGGCGCAACTTTCCTGTAGTGGGCTCACGTCGGCCGTGCATAATACCTGCAGCAGCGCAACGCCAAGTTTGGCCGGTCACGCGCGCCGCTGTGAAACGCCGCCGGAGGATGGTCGTTATTAAAGACCAACGGCAGCAGACGCCATTTCTGAGCATCCAGGTCGCTGCTGGGCTTGACGGCCTGGCACGGAATGAGCAAAGCCTGCCGGCTTATTCGATTAGTCGGCAGTCGGCTGTCGGCTAAGCGGCGGCGTCTAACGCAGCGCAGCGCTTATCGTCTCACATCTAGGGACGGATTGGAGCTCTCTTGAAGAAAATTCAGAAGTCGTAAACGGTATTTGCCTACGACGTTGCTTGTATCTAAGCTAAGGATTAACATCGTAAGACAACGTGGAAAATAACCACTTACGGTATCTGGCGCCCCGATATTCTACTTCTCATTGGATGCTAAGTGTAACACATCAAAAAACTCTTAATTTTTATGCCCATAGTCTCAGTTATTTAAACTATTTAATAAGCTCTCTTCGCAGTTACTGACAAATACGTCTTTCTTATATTGTAGGTTTACTCGTTATGAATTTATTTAAATTGGAAGCATCCCATGGGTAATGTCGTGTGAGAAGCATATAAAACACTACAATCTGTTAGCAAGAGACTAAGAAACTGTAACATACAAACTCCTTGCACTACGCTCGTCTGTCCTCTTGTGGAGCACTGCTATGCAACTTGGGATCTGCACCAGATAGATTTGTCCGAGGACATCGGAAATGTTCAAAGAATGGCAGTTCGTTTTGTATTATTGCGAACTAGGACAGAGTTTCACGGATGTGATACGCGAATTGGGGTAGCAGTCATAAAAAAAAGACATCAATTTTTGCTATAGGATCTCCTCATTAAATTTGTTCTCCGAATGCTACAACCTACATGGCGATCGTCATAAGAAAAATGAGAGACATCAGAGCTCACACAGAAAGATTTAAGTGTTTGCTTTTCCCACGCGCTGTTAAATAATGGAACGTTAGAGAACTAGCCTGAAAGTGGTTTGACGAACACTCAACCAGGCAATTTGCAGAGTAATAATGTAGATGTAGGAGTCGCCTTGCATGGAAACAGAGTGTATTTACGCATTCATGGTCGTATTCTACGAGGTGAACTTTAATAAAACTGACATGGAAATGGAGGAAAAAAGATCCTATGAAGATGTGTCTAGAAATGCATCGCTGCCTCGGTAAATGGCGCTGACGAAAGAAAGTTTTTCTGACCAGGCGTTGTGTGTTCCTTGTGTTTTGCCGATTGCGTGACTCAGTATACTGTATGACGCAGAATGATCGGGTACTCGTGTACGTAATGTTTCTGTACGGTCAAGGAGACATTTCAAGCCCTGCTTGAGCGTTTGTGTGATCATGGGTCCTTTCATACTGACGAACGTGCAGGGAGGTGGTGGGATGCGCGTACACTAGATTTAGAGGACCGGGTTCTACAGGTGACTGGGACGAACGCAGGTGCAAGCTCCAAGCGAAAGGCCCTCATCATGGTACAAGCCAAAGTACGATTAACGGTATTCTGCTGAAGATCATCACAATCCCTGTCCCCTACAACGAGTGCAAGGATTATCAGACACGGACTTCCCTCATCGGGAATGATTTTGTCGGTGATTTTTGGACCAGACCATCACAATTATGGGACTTCTTACATCAGTGCTCTTTACTGAGGAACCATTCTACTGCTTGCAGTACGCTGGGCCAATCACACAGCCTGCAACAAACATGGAACACACAGCACATGGTCACAGTAGCTTTCATTCGTCAGCTCCACCTACCATGGCAACGATGCGTTCCGGACACATGTTCATAGGACTTTTTGCGTCCGTATGCAGTCAGGAATCCTTCCTTGCAGTTTGGTTTTACTATCATTCACTCTGTGTACTGCTATGACTGCTTTTGCCTTCGTAGCTGAGAATCTTCCGTTCTGATGTTCCTCTCCCTGTGACATATACCGTTGGCATTAAATTTAACATGACATATGCCCCTGGCATTAATTTTAACATTATCTAATGAAGCTCTGCCCTGACGAAAAAAGTAGTATATGAATTACAAATCTGCAACTTACGAATTTTACAATCAGTTTAATTGAGTGTGTTACAGTTCAATGTAGAATTAATGACCTTAACATTAAAACTTAGTTCATCAATAACTTACATCATTCCACGCACCACAAAGCCATGTTTATAGAGCTGATAACTAAAACATACGTAAATTCACAGGAGCAGATAGGCTGCAGAGGATGCTGTCATTTACTGTCCAGTAAGTTCTTCAAAAGATCAAAATCAATTTCAAAATGACTTAGGCAAGCTATCTGGATGTTGCCAAAAGTGGTAATTGAGCCTAAATGACGGGCATTGCAAGCTCATCCACATGAAATCTAAATGGACTCCGTTAAATTTCTGATATAGCTAAACTAAATGTTATCAATTCATCGAAATACCTTGGAATTAAATTACGAACAATTTGGACAGAAACGATCACTTATAACGTTGTGTGGATAGCAAACTATATACTTCGTTTTGTTGGTAGAACAGACGATGCAGCAGGTATGCAAAAGAGATTGTCTACACTACGCTTGTCCGACCTCTGCTGGGGTATTGCTGTTCAATACGGTATCGTTATCAGACAGGTTTTACACAGGACATCGAACATGTCCAAAGAAGGGAAGCTGGTTTTGGATTATCGTGAAACAGGAGGGAGATTGTCACGAATATGATAAACCAGTTGGGGTAGCAATCATAAATAGAAACATTCTTCGTTGCGGCGAGACTTTTCAGTAAATTTCAATCAGCAGCTTTCTCCTCCCATTTTATTGTCGCCATTCTGCATAGGTAGAAATGATCATCGTAATAAAATAAGGGAAATCAGAGCTTATATCGAAAGATTTATGCGTTCATTTGTCCAGCGCTTGGTTAAAGAGTGGAATGGTAGAGAAATAGTCTGAAGATGGTTCGATGAACCCTCTGACAGCAGTTAAGTGTGAATGGCAGAGTAGACATGCAGGTGTAAAATTAATCATGACGAACAAGGACCTACAAGGCCAGAAGAGCAAAATTTACAAACTCTTTGTGTTTACTTCAATTTGGAGAGTGCTGTACTTGCTTACGATTTCAGTACGAATGTGACACCTGTCGTAAATTTTGAGAAGCGAATGGAAAATTGATTTTGAAAGTTAAAATTTAGTAAGTAGAGTCAAAATATTTTGGATGACAGTCATTTGGGGCCTCTAGCAGCTATACACACAGAATAATTCGTACTTCTTAACTGTGCTATTGCAAAGGCAATAAAAGTGACATGCAAAACTGTAGTAAGTACAATACCAGTGTCGTTTGTCCGACTGCTATATGGGCTGACATGTACCAGTGGGTCTGTATGACATGCAGTAGTCACAAAGACTTGAAGCACGGGCAGCACCTATAAAAGTAAATACATTTTAGCCAAGATTGTCAAGGACATAAAAATACCAACGCTTAGATTCAGGCTGTCCATACCAACTGAACAGTTTTAGTACCAGATGCGATAAAATTCAAATGACGATGAGCTCTTCTGCCTGTGAGGCAGGCCCATCACCGCCAAGTTCAGAATTTTACAGTCCTCCCAGTTTCCCACAATCCTTTTCGTAGCAGCGTATGGTGCATTTATCTTGATATTATCAGTCCACTGGTATCTTCTCATGGTTACATGGTCATCTTCCCAGTCATCAGTCCTTCTAGTGCATCCTATATTATGTAGTCTCTTCTCATACAGCGTCCTAGTCAATTTCATTCCCTCTTCTAGTTTCCAGTATCGGTCTTTTCTTGTTGACCCTTTGTAATACAACAACATTCCATATTTTATCTGTCCGTTTCACACGTTCCATTCTTCTCCACATCTACATGGTCAAGGCTTCTGAGTTTTTCTCCTCTCTTAACCGCAATATCCATGTTTCGGCAAACACCCTGTACAAACATCACAAACTTTTCCCTCAAATGTTTCTTTGACAACTCAAAATAGTCTTCCTTCTATGAAACATATATTTTTGTTTTTATATCTTGATAACATGTCCGTTAGTAATGATTTTGCATCCTAGGTGATACACATAATCAAGTTGTTTCTATAGCTCATTACAAAATTTTTCAATTTCATCTTCCTTGATAACGTTGCAAATATCATTGAATTAGTCACTTTCTTTAATCGTCGAAATAAATATAGAAAAGACTGTCTCTAAGCATTTCCCAGTTTTAATTTCCCAACTCATCACACGTCCTAATCTCTCTTTTACTCATTGCGTAGTGTATAAATTAGTTATTAGCAACCATTCTTCCTAAATAGTTCCTATTATCTTCACAACAACTAAAAATTTAACCCATTGAACTCTATGAAAAACATTTTCCAAATCAAGAAAATCTGCAGAAAAATCCATACCTTTATCTTAATATCTTTCCGCATTTATTCGTAACATTTCGGTTGCATCTGTTGTACCTTATAATTGCATGATGTGGAAATTCTGCTTGGGAAAATCTTTTGTTTACGGCAGTTTTATTAATACTAGCGCCACTGATGTTTGTTTAGTTTCTAGGATTAATTATGGAAACAATTTTAAGTGAATCGGAACACAGAGAATTCAGTCTGGTTTTCATCACTCACATTATTTATGAAATAATTAAAGGCAGTGGCTGACCCTGACCAACAAAACAATTTTGACACATGGAAACATGCTCATCGAAGAACTTAGAAGAAATGGCCATGCTGCAACTATAATGCAACATTATATTTGTGAAATGTATAACAATTATATTTAGAGTCATCTGACTGTGGTTAAGAAGCATTAAGCTGGAGAATTTAGAGTTTTATTGGTTCCCTTCTACGGAATAGTGGAATATTTCAGTGATAAAGGTACTGGGCGAGAAGAATTTCACAACGAAATATGAAAACAGTTTCCTCTATCAAATGTTAACGGCCGTGCCAAGTCAGATACACCGGTTCCTGTCAGATCACCGAAGTTAAGCAACGTCGGGCGTGGCCAGTAATTAACTAGGCGACCGTCCGGGTACTGTCACATGCTGTTGACAATTTTCCCTTGGCCTTTACGGCAGAGGGGACAATTGGAGTGCTGTTGTAAAGCCCCTGATAATCAGTCTTCGCACCAATAACCTTGATTTCATTCCAAACGTCTCCGCAGTGTCTTATGAAGTGAGGGCATGCGACTTTGTTGATGGTGAGCCGTCGGTCGGATGGGGACGTTGAGCTAGGCGGCCCCCTCGATCCTCTTGAAGAGGAGTAGGCTATGCGGCGGCACCGGCTTTCTCCCTGTGTCTTCTCTCATTATCTCCAAGGTGAAAACGACACTACTCCACTCGCACCATTACCGTCGTCTCAGTTAACAGAGACACTTACACACACAGCTCTCATACTTCACAAAGGAAAAATACCTGCCGGTGCGAAGCATATGGACACCTTCCATTTAGGCGGTTTAACTGCCATTCGCAGTCTCCCGGCCATTCGCGCCATACGAATTAACTTTTTACTTTGTCAAATCAGCAGATGCTTAATGTTTGTTCAAGATGTTCAGCACCTGTCCACAGTGCAATGTAATTTATCGTGTCTGTTGCACGTCAGGGATGCTGTAACTTTCTGCACGATGGTACTACTAGGTCTCAAACTATCGGATTCACCATATCGGTCAGATAGACTTCTCGATTTACTCCTGAGCTGCAAGAAACTGGCCAAACATTTCATAGTAAGCGCCATTTACTACATAGGTCCTTAGGGTGGTATCCCTGCAGTTTGTTGAACCCGGTCACCGTTCAAAATGGTTCAGATGGCTCTGAGCACTATGGGACTCAACTTCTGAGGTCATCAGTCCCCTAGAACTTAGAACTGCTTAAACCTAACTAACCTAAGGACATCACACACGTCCATGCCCGAGGCAGGATTCGAACCTGCAACCGTAGCCGTCGTGAGGTTCCAGACTGAAGCGCCTAGAACGGCTCGGCCACACCGGCCGGCCCGGTCACTGTTATTGATGTAGTTACCATCGGTCTTTCAGCAGATGAATCTCATTTCTCTTAAGGATATCCGTTCGTAGGACCTAATATGCGTGCTAACATTTTATAGATTACGGATCGAGGGCAGCCACAACGATTTCAATGTACAGTTTATCAGCAGAAAATTGGAAATTTTTGGTAAGATCTTATGGGACCAAACTGCTTATGTCATCGGTCCCTAACCTTATGCACTACTTAATCTAACTTTAACTGACACTAAGGACAACACACACACACCCATGCCCGAGGGAGGACTCGAACTCTGACGGGGAGAGCCACGCGGACCGTGAAAGATGTCCTAGACCGCGCGGTTACCCCGCGAGGCTTTATCAGCGGAGACATTAAATCCAGCAAAATATTGTGGCTTGCCTTAGTTTTATGATTAGTGCGGATGAGGAAAAAGAATTGCGCTGTGTTCAGAGATGTAAAGGGGCCTAGCATTTTCAGCTGGACCCTCCCTTTGAGCTCAGGACGTCGGCTCGCACAGAGGCGCAGCTGCAGCTGCCTAGGTGCCTTCAAAGCCGCCGACGGCGTGTGTCAGTCCGGCACTGGCTGAAAGGCTTCCTTTCCGCTGTGTCCGGAATTATGCAGCGCTCTGCGAGGCTGTCCGCAACAGCTGCGGCTAGATTAACTCCACCCTGTGAAACGACAGTCGGGACACGTGTCTCCCCTTCCCCTAGATCTAGCTGTTTCGTTACCTTTTGCCTGCTTCGTCACCTTATGCAAAGAAACGTAAACAGGGGGAGCGGCGATTCTAATATATTATATCGTATGTAGTAGCAATTAGCTAAAAAACCTAATGAAACGTGAGAAGTGGAACAATTGTGTTACAATATGTAGTTCCGTATCGTCACGAAGGGGTTTCTTAGGCAGCTACATAGGCCTGAAAGCTGTCAGCTTTGGTCGAAATTAGTCATACCAAAACAATGCAGGTGCAACTGAAACGCCAAAAAAAAAAAAAAAAAATAAAAAAAAAATTCAAAATATCAAAACGGTTGCTGAATCTCTCGCGACGAATATGTCCTCAATAGAAACGTGAGAAATTATCTTCTCGGAAGTTTTTTCCATGCTGAGTAGCATAAACCTAGTAGCTGATAAATTTAGGCATGTCGTTGTTCCATGAAATCCTCATTTACTGAACTCGCAAGATTTTGCCATTAAACAGCCTATCAGCCTTTTCACTGCAGCCCATATTGCTTTCTGACAGTATCTACACATGGTAAAGAAATCTAATACATGTGAATGGGTGAAAATCGTTATGAGTGACATTTTATTGCAAAACTAAGTGCGGTTCAGACACTATACAAAAGCGTCCTTGTTACTGACAGTTCCAACAACCTACTGCTAACGTTTGCCATCTAGCAGCACGTGCTATAACTACATTTATCGAACCACAAAAGATAGGAAATGTCAGAATGTTACCAGCTACACTTTGTCATAGTTAACTTTATAATGATGCTGTTTTCTTTGTCGCCTTGAAATGAAGACAAAGAATACACAATTTACTTCCTTGGGTTGGGTTGTTTGGGGAAGGAGACCAGACAGCGAGGTCATCGGTCTCATCGGATTAAGGAAGGAAGTCGGCCGTGGCCTTTCAAAGGAACCATCCCGGCATTTGCCTGCAGCGATTTAGGGAAATCACGGAAAACCTAAATCAGGATGGCCGGACGCGAGATTGAACCGTCGTCCTCCCGACTGCGAGTCCAGTGTCTAACCACTGCGCCACCTCGCTCGGTGGTTTACTTCCTTGCCAGGGGATTCGACGAAGCTTGTAGATAATACCTGGACAGCATTTCATGTGAATGAATGAATGAAAGTTGATATCCTGTCTACGGCACCATTCGCAGAACTGATCAGCAGAAAAACAGAAACTGAAAAGCTAAATCTTAACTGGTTGAAATGAGATGGATACAGCACAGAAACGCTGAACCAGGAACTTTCTCATTCAAGGATACGTTGAAAAAAGACACACAGTTTCTAAAAGTCCATGCAGGCCTGGTACAATATGGGTACATCTTCCATTACTTCTACATAAGCCAATAAGTTCGAAGAAAGAAAAGATTGATGATTTGATGTCGTTAGTGCAGTTTACTCCGCTACTATACCACAACTTCTATAAGTGTCTAACACCGATTAAAAACTCATTAGAAAACTATCCAGATTGTCGTGATCGTCCTCAAGGTCGCGGCAGAGGTCAATAACATGGTCCATACTTTCAACAGCACATTGCAGAACATAACGATTCCGAACCGTCAAGTGATAAAAGTGAACTTGATGAACTGGTGGAGAGTATAATAAAGGGTCTATTCTTCAAAGGTACAGTTATACAAGTGACATTTTACCAAGCCTTTTAAAACCATAATGATACAAGCGCCTTACATCTGGGACTTTCAACTACTTACCGTATACAGGGTGCTTCAATTGCACCTACGACGTCCGTTTAGGCAACCTGCAATGTTATATCTAACCTTCAAACACCACGCGAGATATATTGAGATTTTCGTATTCTCTCGTTTGCTACATGCAAACTACTTGGTCCTACAGAAAAAAAATGAACAAACTTTTTGTAGGAAATTTAATGTAGCTCAACTTTGATCCGGGTTCGTTTTCACCACAGCCTGTAGGTTTCGAGTTATTCAAGAGAAATGTACAGAAGTGACCTTCAAACGCATCCCACTCCCACATTTAGCCCCCACGAGTCAGGATTTCTCGTTCGTTATTCGTGGCACTCCCTGTATTCCTTCCTACCACTATACATAAATTTGCAACTGCAACAATTGTTTCCCACATTCGATCTTTTTTGGTCTTCGTTGACTGACCTTCGGACGCCACCGACATCGTAAGGCTCGCACTCTTTGTATAACTGACATGTGTGTAAATTTTACATAACGGTTTAGTGAATTTTAACAGCATAAAATAAACGGTTAGATCGTTGTATTCTTCATGCCTTCTGTCAACGAAACTACTGTGTTTTCAAGGGTTAAGTATGATCGAATTGTCAACGTAGTTAGTTATAGCGTAATGTTTACAAAAGTCGTTTCTCTTTCATTACCCTGACAGGCACATTCAAATTAATAATGTTATCGAAATAGCCGACTGTGATGGTGTAGCAATAGCCGGTCGTAAAAGCCCAATTCAGTTGTGACCAAAAAGGGAAGAATATCGAGACCGGGTCGTGTAGTCGGAAGTCTTTGTACAATGGTAGGAGGGAGTGCCACGGACAACATACTAGAAATCCTGGTTGGAGTGGGATGTGTGTTCGGGTAGAGATGCATTTGAAGGTCATTTTGTACACTGTCCATGAATAAATCGAATACCGTGGCCACTAGCGAAAACGTACCCCAATACAAAATTTACCAAAATTAAATTTCCTACAAAAAAAAAAAACAAAAAAAAAACTGTAATTTTTCTGTAGCACTAATAGTTTGCGAGGGAATACGTGATCCTAGCTCGAGGTTTTTGAATGCCAAATGTAACACTGTGGGGTGCTCAAAGCAATGAGAGAGGCAGCTAAATCACGCTGTTTATGTAGCTTAGATGAAAAACATTGTATAAATTTATTGTTTCATGTTGTATAGCCCGTGTCTTTATATGAACATTAAAATGTTTAAGGGCTTTCTTCTGAATGAACACTAATATTTACACCGTTATGATTTTCACACGTATTAGATCTCCTGAATTTCTTTTTTCACAGACTTGTACTCGAAAATATTAAAATAAATAAATTTTCTTGCTATTATTATTCTAATTGTAGTAGTAGAGAATAATATTCAGTGACCTATATTCCTGCTGCAGTTAAAGATGTATTCATGAGTGAAATATCAAGGAAAATTTTCTGTCAGAACGCCAGACAGAGAAATTTAATATATTATTTGTGGATTTATTTAGTATTGTAGCAGATAATATTTCAGTACCATTTGCACAGTGTTAGTAACGACGTACACATGGTGACTTTTTGCGTGTGAGTTGTTAGTGAGTAACAATCACGGCAGGCACATATATACAGGATAACTTTTAGACATGTATGACAAATCAAATTACATACATATAATGGCGAAAGCAATATACGTTTTTCAGCACAAACAAATAATTAGGCAGCTATCAATATTTCTCAGTTGTTCCCAAATAAGATGTCACAATGACGTACAACTAACTAATGTAAGCCTGTCGACGAAAGAAAATAAGGTAATAAATTTGTATAGCCAAAATTTTAGCACAGTGGTGGAAGAAAATAACACGAAAAACCCACTAGAACTCATGACTATAAAATCGACGGCCTATATAACATTGTGAAACATCCTGTAGTTGCTTCTTGTGATGTAGTGGAGAATTATTTGCTCGCTCTTTAGTTTGCGTATGTATGAAGGAGAGAAGTACACGAACACAATCAGGCAACTTAAATTCCCTCTCGCATCTACCCCACACTTCTCTCCCCGATACCGCCCCCCTCCACCACCACAACTCAGCCCTCAATGCAACTCTACCGCACTTAGACTCGGTACACACGTTTAATATTTGTTTCAAAGCCACTTTTTCAAAAACAAACATTAATTTTAAACAATTAAAACAATATTTCAAGTAGTCTGCGACTTTTCCATTATTTGCAACGCAGAAACTGCTGGTTCTTAAAAAAAAATAAATAAAAATAAACCCTCCCTCTTACATATGTACAAATATTTTCGACTACATAAATTCTTCCTCAAGTCCATCTTTACCTTACTGTCTGCGCTTAGTGGGCTAGTAAGTACTTAAAGGGAACACGTTTATAAATTGCTCCGTGTGCGTGAAGCACATAGCTACAAAAGTGGATGAAATGTTTCATTAGTGTTGCTGAGAAACAAAATCACATCCGCTCTAAATCCCTTTTAATCTTGGGCACTACCGATTTCACAGCACTTACAGCTGCATCTTCGGGTGCAAATTTGCAAGTCGTGAAATACACTGAAGGGCCAAAGAAACGGGTACACATGTGTAATATCGTGTACGCAGAAGCACGTGGAAGTGCCCCAACACGACGTGTCATGGACTCGATTAATGTCTGAAATGGTGCTGGAGGGAACTGACTCCATGAATCCTGCAAGGTTGACCATAAATCCGTACGAGCACGAGGGGTGGAGATCTCTTCTGAAGCATGTTGCAAGTCATCATAGATATGCTCAATAATGTTCATGTCTGGGGAGTTTGGTGGCCAGCAGAAGTGTTTAAACTCAGAAGAGTGTTCCTGGAGCCACTCTGTAGACATTCTGGACGTGTGGTGTCGCATTGTCATGCTGGAGTTGCCGAAGTCCGTCGGAATGCACAATGGACATGATTGGATGAAGGTGACCACACAGGATGCTTACGTACGTGTCGTCCATCAGAGTCTTATCTAGACCTATCAGGAGTCCACAGCATTTCACAGCTCCACAAACTTGAACACCCCCTGCTGACACGCAGGGTTCATGGATTCATGAGGTTGTCTCCATCCCTGAATAAGTCAATCCACTCGATACAATTTGAAACGAGACTCGTCCTACCAGGGAACATGTTTCCAGCCGTCAACAATCCAACTTCAGTGTTGACAGGCCCAGAGCGAGGATTCAAGCTTTGTGTCGTTCAGTAATCAGGGGTACACGACTGGGCTTTCGGCTCCAAAATCCCATACCGATGATGTTCCGTTGAATGGTTTGCAGTTGACACTTGTTGATGGCCCAGCATTGAAAACTTCAGCAGTTTTGCAGAAAGGTTGCACTTCTGTCACGTTGAACCATTCTCTTCAGCCGTCGTTGGTCCCCTTCTTGCAGGATCTTTTTCCGGTCGCAGCGATGGTAGAGATTGGATGTTTTACCTGATTCCTGATATTCACAGCACAGTCGTGATATGGTCGTGCAGGAAAATCCCCACTTCATCGCAACCTCGGAGAAGCTGCGTCCCATCGCTCATGCGCCGACTATAATACCAGGTTCGAACTCATTTAAATCCAGATAACCTGCCATTATAGCAGCTGTAACCGATGTAACAACTGCGCCAGACACTTGCTGCCGACTGTAGTGCCGTATTCTGCCTGCTTACATATCGCTATATTTGTATATGCATGCCTACAAAATTTTCTTTGGTGCCTCATTGTATATGACATACTTTTGGAAAACCCTGGGTTCATTGTCCCATGAAAAGATTTTTAACCAGAAGGCATATGTACTAAAAGAATTGAAATATCGTGGAGAAAGCTCCCATGAAGCTGGACATGAACATGCATGTGACAGTCTGCCGGCTAAAATTTTTGATGCCCTAATGGCAATATGTCAAGGAATATGGGCTGCAGTTTAAGGGTTCCCATTAAAACCTAAAATTGAAAAATTGAGGTTGGCACCGATTTGGGAAGTGCGCATCAGAGTGCCCAAACAGTAGTGAACAAGCCGATCTTCCAGACTTGGCTGGCTGAGCCAACAGGCGACTGTCAACGGGCTGAATGTGCATACTTTTGATTTTACTTATCCGCTACATATTGTCACATAGGCGATTCTTTATCAGGGGTACTTGTCTTAAAATGATACATCTACTCTTGATCATGTAATCTGAAGAACAGTAACACGCTTTACATGTCATATGTTTAGATTCAGTGTCTCCCTTGAAAATTTGAAATGGAGCTGCGCGTATTACGAGATGACAAATTCCTGATATACATAAGTCACTCGTTCATGCCCTGAGGTACTATTGCAAAATATTGTGAGAATTACACAACTGTTCGTAAAAGTTATTGTTAAGTAATTTTTATCGTCTATCTACGATCGTTATGAAGTGGTATGAAGAAGTGGGCAAGATACAAAATACCAATATCTCACTCTTTATACGAATAAGTTGCAGTTTCGTGAATAATCGGCATCAGGACATATTTTTATAGTTTGCTGTTTTGTTGACCACTCTGCATTTACAAGTACCTAGTGAATTGGAGAACACATATTTTTCTAAATATGGCGTCCTTTTTAGGTGAAGTTGCATCTGCTGCTTATGCGTAACGAAATAAAGTAACATACAGGGCCCTAAACTAAGGTGCACTCATTTTCAATAGAATGGATGGTCGCTGGATCGAAACCTGTTTTGAAATTTCTTTGCAGATTAAAACTGTTTTTGAAACCAGGAAAATAACTCTGGAACTTAGTTAATGAGGGGTAAGCCATTTCCGATGTAAGAAGTCAAGTTTCAGGTTCAAGACCTGCTGTCAAATGTTAAATTTTGACTGTACTCCTCCCCCATGTTTCTAACATCATAGAAGATATCCAGCATACCTTATTGGTCTGTCACCCATAGAGGTAACGGTATTTCGGTGATGCGACTTCGTCGCTGCCTAGGGATTGTTTCCAGAAACAATAATTCGATAACCAGAGTAGTCTGCACTATTTTGAGTCGAGCCAAGGTAAATGAGTAGGGAAGAGCATTGACAACGAAATGCAAGATTTTGCCTTTAACTTACAATTCTGCACACCGTTTTATTCTGTCAGGAGGTTTCTCTTAATTCTATCTTTCGGTTGTTGCTTATTTTGGACTATGATACTTGAAATCCTTCTTAATGTGGGTTTTATATCTATATTGGATGTTTAAGTTTCATTTTATTTCTAGACAGTTTTCTTGGAACAATTATTACTTGGACCACATTCGCTTTCGACGTGAAACTCGCTGGAGTTTTACCAGTTGACTACGAGATACTGTCAGCAGAGAAGGACCACATTAACGGTGTTGATTGATGATACCTGAGCCCACTACACTCATATCATTCACGATCGAGCCAACTATAAGCTCTCGCTACCCTTTGGCCCATTACATAAGATTAATGCCCGATCGAGTTGGTGTAGTAGTTACAGCACTAAAGTCATATTACTGACAAATTCATGCCTACCTGCTCGAAATATGCGAGGTGTGGGGTGTAAAAGTGCAGATATTATTACTGATTGCTGAGTACAGTGTACTGAACAAAATTACATCAGTATTTATGAGTAGTGTTTAGTTAGTACCTCATTGTACACGTGACAAGAACAAATCATTCATGCTCATTTTGCCCTGGGCAACTGAACAGGTGTTGAATGGTGGACGCGTGGACACAAAACGGGTGATCTATACTGGTAACTATAATCCATTTAGTGGTTCAGTTACGACCGTGCCGAAAACATCCGGTAGTAAATTACCAGAAGAGCAATGCTCTTACTGGAGCAGGTAGTTATAGTGTGGGCAACAGGAAACAGCTTGGATACGAATCCAAGGTACAGTATTAGGATACCTGGATAAAATAGGAGCAGAAACTGAGCACACAAATGTGGGGTTTGTGGATGTCTTTCAGCGCCATGATGAGCCCTGGGTAAACACTGCTGTAAGACAAATTAATACTGAGCTGAACAGGATGCTCTGAACATCGGCAAAATCTCACGTAAGTGTTGTTCCAGTAAATGCTATTGGTAGGTGGGGATACACTACACATGGCCTGCACCTGAATAAGGATGGGGAGAAATAAGTTAGCTTCTCTATCAGCAGAAACTGTAAGGGGGTCCACAGTCACACAAGGGGGTGGTTAATGGGTCCAGACAGGTTTTTTAGGTTAAAGTCAAGGTCCAGACAGTTGACAATCAAGATAAATAGAACAAAGGAAACTTCAAGTGCAGTAAATAGGGGTAAAGCTAAGGGGAGTATCAACTTACTTCATCAAAATGTCAGGGAAATAAAAAATAAGAATGAGATCGATATTCTCTGTCTGTCTAAAGACCATGTAACTGTGGGCATGGATAGTATTAATATAAGTCGGTATAATTTAGCATCTTACACTTTTAGATCTAGGATGGATAAAGTAGCAGTTGCCATTTTCATAAAACAAGGGCATAAATGCAAAACGTTAAGAGGAAACAATTTTGTGTTGATCAGCACTTTGAGGTTTGTGCATATTTTCATAAAACAAGGGCATAAATGCAAAACTGTAAAAGTAAGCAAATTTTGTGTTGATCAGCACTTTGAAGTTTGTGCATGTGAACTTCAGCTAGATAATGTAGTACTGATATTATTAGCAACAGTCTACAGGTCCCCATTAGGAGATTGGGAGCTGTTCATGAAAAAGCTTGACTCCATATTATGCAGTCTGTCAGACAAAAAGAAGTTATTACTCTGTGGTGATTTCAATGTAATCTTTCTAAGTAATTCTGATAGGAAAAGTGAACTAGAAGCGTTATTAACAACATATAACTTAGAATCAGTGATCAGTTTCCCTACACATATAGCTCAACACAGCAGCACGCTAATAGATACTGTATTTGTACAGAAATAGGATGTAAAACAAACACATGCTTTCTCTGTGGTAAATGGATTGTCAGACCATGATGCACAATTGATTAACTTGCAAAACTAACAGGGTGTACAGTTCGGAAATCATTAAGGTCGTTCAACTCGGAATCTATAGAGCACTTAAGAGAAAGCTTAAGAAATGTTAATTGGGGAGATGTATATAATGAGCCAAATGCTAATGATAAATGCAACATATTTCTTGATAAATTTATATCCCTTTTTGAACATTGTTTCCCACAGAAAATTACTAAATGTAACACGAAACACTTTTCAAAGAAACCCTGTATTACTACAGGTATTAAAGTGTTCTCAGAAAGGAAAAGAAAACTGTATGAGACAGCAATAACTAGTAAAGATCCAGAAATAGTTTTATACTGTAAAAATTATTGTAACATACTGAGGAAATATGTAATCAAGAAATATATATGTTAGAGAAAAAATTAACAACTCTGGCAATAAAACAAAATCAATATGGAATGTCGTTAGAAGGGAGACAGGAAAATTAACCACTGGGGTAGGTAGTATTACTAATAAAGAGAACGAGGCTATCCTAACCAACAGTACAGAAGTAGCTAATGTATTTAACAACCATTTCTTAAGTGTAGGAGAAAAAATTGGTGAGAACAGTTCAAAAGAAAAAGCTGGGCAGTACATGGAAGAGTCTTTTTTGAAAAAAAAATTAGATTAACTTTCACCTAACAACCTCTTGTGAAATAAGTAAAAATTATTAAATCTTTTAAAAATAAATGTTCTGTTGGAGTAGATCACATCTCTAATAAGATATTAAAACAATGTGGAGCAACTACAGCTGATATTCTGTGTCACATTTGTAATGCATCACTAACTCAAGGTATTTCCCCAGACAGGATAAAATGTGCCATTCTCAGGCCTCTCTACAAAAAGGGGACACCACAGATGTCAAATGACAATCGGCCAGTATCCTTGATTACAGCATTTTCAAAAATCTTCGAGAATGTAATATAATCAAGAGTGGGTAGCCTTCTCAACAGTAATGGGATACTTAGTAAATCACAGTGCAGATTTCAAAAATGCTGTTCCACTCAGATAGCAATGTACAATTTCACTGTGCACATAATAGAGTCTATAAATAGTAAAATGTCACCAGTAGGGATTTTTTGTGACTTGTACAAAGCATTTGATTGTGTGAACCACGACATTATGTTACAGAAACTACAATTGTATGGTATAGATGGAATAGCACACGAGTGGTTTAAGTTATACCTACATAACAGGAAGGAAAAAGTTTACTTTTATGGGTCAAGTGTTTAAATAAGTTTGCCACATCATGTAACTGGGGTGTAATCACATTAGGTGTTCCACAGAGTTCAATCATGGATACCTTTGTCTTCTGGATATATGTGAACGACCTCCCCTCCTATCTGAAACAGGAATCTGAACTGACACTGTTTGCCGATGATACAAGCATCATTATAAATCTGGTAAAAGAAACTTCAATTGAAAATCTTACAAATAAGGTCTTTGGAAAAGTCGTTAATTGGTTTTCTGCTAATGGGCTTGCTCCAAACTTTGAAAAAACACAGTATATCCAATTTTATGCTGCCAAAAGTACAGTTCCTTCAATAAATATAACATGTGAACAGAAGTCAGCAGACAGGGTAGAGCATACTAAGTTTTGGGTGTACATACAGATGAGAATCTTAATTGGAAAATTCGTATTTTGGATCTTTTAAAGCGACAAGGTTCAGCAAATTTTGTAATGAGAATAATTGCCAATTTTGAGGATACAGAACTTAGTAAGCTAACATACTTTGCATACTTTGACTCTCTGATGTCATACGGGATTATATTTTGGGGTAAGTCAACATTTAGACAAAAGTATTCACTGCTCAAAATAAATTAGAATAATGTGTGGGTTTCACAGTCGCACATATTGTAGGCATCTTTTTAAAAGATTGGGAATTCTTACAACAGCCTCACAGTACATTTACTCACTAACGAAATTTGTTCTCAACAACATGGACCAGTTTAAAAACAACAGTGACATTCATGATTATAATACCAGAAAAAAGAAAGACTTACACTATCTGTTATGTATGAGGCGGAACTATGGGCCTCATGGGAAAAGGGTGAGTCACGCAATTTGACTCTTAGTCTGATCACGAGGTGTGGCCATTAATTGCACGCGTTGATCACGTAGGCTGACGTAAGGATCAATGAACTATACTTGACGGTATGTACCTGGAACATCTTAGGTGATTAGAAAGTTAGAAGACAGGAATGCAATTAAATACTTAGCTTTAATTCAGCATCAGCGGTGAACGTCGATCTTTAATTTGTACAAGTGCAGTTATAGACTGAACTGCGAATACTTCTATACAATTCGGATTGCTTCACACATATAGATCAATTGTCAATGCATAAACTGTATATGGCACCTGGTTAGGTCGTAGCTACTGACTTAACTAAATGCTATGCTAACTAGCGTCTCTGCAAATGAGATCTCTGAAGCTATAACAAGTGAACCATTCCTATTAGAGTTGGCTTTAGAACTAGCCAGTACGCTAGCTTGTCTCGTAAGACCAGCCGAGTGGTGGCGCTCGTTCTGCTAGCGTCGACAGTGGCGACTCGCGGGTCCGATGTGTACTGATGGGCCGCGGCCGATTTGAAGCCTACAACCTAGCAAGTGTGGTGCCTTGCGGCGACACCACACTATCCTTTACTCTACGTATCTTTGGCACTGAAACGGGTAAAATATGCTACTATAAAAATTTTCGACAAATTACCAGATGAAATAAAATGTCTGATAGACAGCAGTAATAGCTTCAAAAATAAATTGAAATCATACCTCCTTGAAGGAGTTGTCCCTCTATGCTACAGATGAATTCTTGAATAGGAATAAATAAATCTATAAATATAGTATATTCATTTTTGGCCATTTAAGGGAATGGAATATATAATAGAAATGTTAATCTTTAACTCTGTACTGTAATATTTATGATGTGGAACGTGTCAAGTTCACAAGCAATGCACATATGAAACAAGATTTCTTAAATATATGTACATATATATAAACTAAGTAACAAAAGAGGCGATTATGCTCCTGTTTAGAAGACTCTGACTGAAAAGTGGGGTTCCAGCTGCCTCATTCTGCTTTCTTCAGCACGTTTTAGAATTTTCCGTGGAGTTTTGGCATGAGAAGGTATTCGCGCTCTTCTTAACATGCAAGTCAACACTCATTCCCACAACTCCCAATATACGTAACTAGCCCCAGCCACTAGTCTATTGCTGTAAGTCTCTCGTATACACCCACTCCCAATTTCCCATTCTTACTCACTCATCCATTCCACTTCATTGTCATTATTTCTTTGCGTCTCTCAAAATGCCACTGTCTCCTGCCTCACAGCCACAGTCTCCTTCGTTCTGTACAACTACTACTGTCTCCTCTCGCTGTCACTGTCTGTCTATTGCTCTCTCTTACTTCTATCTGATTCATTCATTCCCACTACAACATGGAGTTACCAGAAACCTTGTGATGGTAACACAGAGACTTTACACCATATTTTTCTTTGCTAGGTCACTTTATCACTTTATAAACTACGTTTTCGTCTCACACAAGATTTTGCGTGTACAAGTAGGGTATCTCGGAAACGATATCAAGGATATTTTTACAGTTGTTCGAGATCGGGATCTTAGAAATATTTTTTAAGAATTACACCCATTTGCTCTACACAGCGGCCTTGGAATCTGCACCTCGGTTTTGGTGCCCAAAACTCGTGTTTTGGTGTGTTTCTCGATGACGGATAAAAATTTTTGGAAAAGGGGAGATAGCATTTATAAATAAATGACTAGGGACACAGAATATAAAGATAAAATTTGAGCAATTTTCTACTGTTTTTAATTGTTGAGACTTCGCCACACACCGGAATTCAGGTGCGCATTTTACATGTACGTGTTAGGTAAGTTTGAACATCTGTATCTCAGGAACGGATAGAGGTATCAATAAAAGTTTCAAATTAATTCCAGATCATGATCTTAAAAAGTGTTGCAAAAATTTCATTCGTTTTCTGTGCATGACCGTCTTGGAGTCTGCGGCTTCGTTTTAGTTTCAGTAAGGAGCTAATGGTGCCGCCATAATCCCTTTAAGCGCACCGTAGGCAACATCCAGAGCAAGAAAGAACTAACTGATGTTCTCCATTTGCCTAAGAAGGAGGAAATGTACAATATTCATGCTTTGATCCTGCACTGTAGAATAGTGTCACTAAGAGGATCTTTCTGTTGCGTATACAAATGGTCCCTAGCACAAGAGCCATCCAAAACACTTGATCCTTTCTATCACCGGAAAAACCTGAGAATTGAGCCCCAGAAAGATCCGTTTTTATGGGCGGCAACACCTTCCAAGATACGATTCATGTGTTAGTTTACAGCTGATTGTATGCAGAAAATAGTTTCTTCTACAAATCGAATAGGAATGTAAGTGATACTTGGGCTTAAATATTAGACTGAGAATCTGTTTTCTTTTCCTGATGTACGCTAACTGCTCTAGATGTTGACAGTTAGTTTACATTTACATAAAATTTGTTTGTCACTATGAGATAATCCATTTTTGAAGGTCCTCCTACTTAATGGAACATTGAATTAGCTGTTATTTCTTCACTCTACAACAATATATGAAATATTAACTGATGAACAATTAGAAGCTGTTTTCAATGACAGAAATTCGGAATTACCATATTGGAAGGATGACGAATTCTCTTTTGTGACTGAAGATTGCCCTGTGGCCCTTGATGAAAGTGTCTGGTAAACGATAAGAACGTTAAGATGTCGTTCCAGTAACCAGGAGGACCTCCCTGTACAGTGAAGGTGGAGATGATATAGAAAATGTAAGTAAAAAGCTGAGGAGAGCTTTTATGCAACCAGTGTTACAAGCTGGGATTTAAAATGTTGGCAAAAGTAATTTGTTGTGGTAAGGAGTGCTTGAAAAGAGAGAGAACCTCGCTGGAATTCCAAAAGAAAAGACTTTTGCATCAAATTTAGGATGTACTTATGTATTGTAAAAAATAATTGTGGTGCGCAGTACTGGCGTAAGATTGCCTGAGAGTGGAAGGACTGGGAAAAATAACTATTGAACATCATTCCTATCAAGATTTTTTTTTTGTACTCCTCAGGAAATGTAACTTCACCAATAAGGTCACCAGGACCTTCTCATATTAAGACAAAATCACACAGTTAGATAAAACAATTGAACTATTATTTACAATCGATATAACAATCTCTTTAAGTAAAAAACTCAAATATGCTCCAAATACAGCGTTTCGTATCAAGTATAACGTAACAGGAAAACAGTTTTCAAAACAGGTAGACAATAAACATCTCTAGAACGTGTTCTAAAAAACAACGAATAGTTTAGGGTTACGTACAGGTTTTGATTAAAAAGAATGAAAAGCTGTTAAAGCTGTTTGATATGAAATCTCCACTCAGCGGACTACGTGGTCGGGACGAAAGGCAGCGAAATTACGTAGATCGGTCCGGTACGCTGTTCACCACACTCCTCCTTTTCTGAGGAACCAGTGGGTGCATGCTCCAAGGCACAAACACACAATGATGATCTGATGAACAGGCATGTAATTGTTAAGTATAACGAGTAAAAACTTAGGTCGTCAGATGACACGCTGGCAACGTGGACAAAACAGTTGTAAGTAGGCTGTTTATGTTTTCTTATTGGCAACGTTACGTAGCGCTCTGTATGAAAATCACTGGCTGTGCTAGTAGGCTGTTTATGTTTTCTTATTGGCAACGTTACGTAGCGCTCTGTATGAAAATCACTGGCTGTGCTAGTAGGCTGTTTATGTTTTCTTATTGGCAACGTTACGTAGCGCTCGGTATGAAAATCACTGGCTGTGCTGTGTGCAGTCTGTGGCTAGTTTGCATTGTTGTCTGCCATTGTAGTGTTGGGCAGCTGGATGTGAACAGCGCATAGCGTTGCGCAGTTGGAGGTGAGCCGCCAGCAGTGGTTGATGTGGGGAGAGAAATGGCGGAGTTTTGAAATTTGTAAGACTGGATGTCATGAACTGATATATATATTATGACTTTTGATGACTATTAAGGAAAATACATTGTTTGTTCTCTATTAAAATCTTTCATTTGCTAACTATGCCTATCAGTAGTTAGTGCCTTCCGTAGTTTGAATCTTTTATTTCGCCGGCAGTAGTGGCGCTCGCTGTATTGCAGTAGTTCGAGTAACGAAGATTTTTGTGAGGTAAGTGATTTGTGAAACGTATAGGTTAATTTTAGTCAGGGCCATTCTTTTGTAGGGATTTTTCAGAGTCAGATTGGGTTGCGCTAAAAATATTGTGTGTCAGTTTAAGCACAGCCATTCATAATTTTTCTAAGGGGACGTTTCACAGTTATAATAAGTCGTTAAAAGATGATAAGTTAACTGGCAAAGGCAACAACTACCCTTACACCTGATCTTAAAGATGTTCAGCGGCCACCCAAGATTCAGCTTTAAATCACGCCACGAGGCGAAAGCAGTAACCACTTAAGCGTAGCGCTGGACGGAAAACTTAAGTTGGCTGATGAACCTCACCTACGTTAAACACAAACTTGGTTTTGAAGTATAATACACCAAAATACGTGCACTAAGATTTGTCCCCGGAAGGCACATACGCTTGCGTCTTCCAAATGTCTAAATAAATAGATTTGCTGATTTAGTGCTCAACGTACCCGGAAAGAAATGGTACTCACGAATAATGACACACTGAAAGTTAAAGAAATTTTCATATCCCCATGCAGTCCAAAACCACAATAATTTAATACAGACTATCAGATCAGGACTCCATGACAATTACCAAATTCAAGCTATATGTTTGCATACGAAAGACACGCTTCTCAGGTCACCCGGCCGGCACAGTAACGGCGAACAACAACCACACGAAGCTGAAACGAGTCCGATATAGAAGCAGCAAGACACAAACACGCGCAAGAATCGAACCAGCGACTATGATCACACTTACAGCGTGTGGCAAGATCAGTCTTTGCGAATGCCATGAGGTCTCCGGTACCGATTCACTGAAGCAAAAGTAACTCACCGAACATAAAATGCCTCTGTGCGGTGACAAGCAGTGGAAAATCTTAGAGCCACCAGGAGAAGCGTGGATGACGACGACCCACCAACCACCTGCAAATCTGGTCAGCCAAAGGAACAGTGTGTCCACTCCCCTTTCCGGTGCCCTGTGTCCAGAAGGTGCCTAGCCAGAGGAAATGGGAAGTCACGTGGGTGGTAGAACAAACAGCACGCCCGTTGCCCTGCAGACCTGTGACGTCCGAGCTGCTTCAGTCACTGCCCTTCCACTGCCTCTCCCGGAGAACGCCATGAGTAATTAGCGTGCCACGCCCCCTTCACGTCAAAGATTATGTTCCACGACAATGGCACGACCTATCGATCACGCAGCAATTAAGTTGTTTTGAAGCTTATCATGAAACATACCATAAATATTTATTTAATGGCAGGTGGAAATTATTACATGCAAGAAATTATTTTAACATTATTATTTCCTTGCATTTATGAAGTTGTATCAGACGAACAACGAAAGCCTATATCGTAAGTCGTATATTTCAATAATATAAACATCAAGAATTAATTTTCTGTGTGCAGTGGTACATAGAGTTACCTGTTTCAAACAAAGTATGTAAACTGCTGAATTAAATAATTTTATTGAAGGAAGGAAAGGGAAAAGAAAATAAAAAGCAAAAACTAGTACGTTTTCACAATAATTAATACCTGATGTCCATATATAATGACGGAAAACAACGAACCTCAAAAATTAATGAATGTACCATAATGAAATTCCGGGAATACGTTTGTCTAGTTAACGTATTAAAGTGATTAATAGAGCAAGATCGTAGGTCAATGTAAGTGTGAGATAAGCCAGTACCAATGTGATATTCTGACACATTAATAACCGTGTAACCCAAGAACGTTGAAAGCAAACATAAAAACGTGCGTACAGTATGTTGTACAGGTGGCGAATGTCAGTTTGTAGGACGGAGTTCCATGCCTGCTGCACTTGGTCGGTCAGTACAGGGACGGTTAATGCTTTCTGTGGATAACGCTGGAGTCGTCATCGCTTGATGTCCCACTGGTGCTCGACTGGAGGGAGATACGGAAATCGAGCAGGCCAAGGCAACAAGTCGACACTCCGTAGAGCATATTGGGTTACCGCAGCGGTATATTGGCGAGCGTTATCCTATTGGAAAACACCCCCTGGGATGCTGTTCATGAATAGCAGCACAACAGGTCGAATAGCCAGATTGATTTGCAGTCAGGGTACGAGGGATAGCCACCCCTGACCAAACCCCAGGTGCGGATCCAGTGTGTCTGGACACTCCAGTTTCTAACCAACACACTGCCATTACTGGCACCGAGGCAGAAACAGCTTTCACCAGAAAACGCAACGCATCTCCACCCTGTGCAAGCTCTCACTTAACACCACTGAAATCGCGAATGGTGATGGTTTGGAGTCACTGGAATTCACGATACAGGGTGTCTGGTAAGGAGTTGCCCTTGAAGTAACCACTCTGTACCAGCTCGTTCTGACACTTTGGTGCCAATTGCTGCTCAAATTGCTGCTACGGATGCAGTACGTTGCCCCAGATCCAAACGGTGAACGCCTCATGTGCCTGTCCAGAGCCTGGTCTCCTTGCGACCGTACATCGATGTTACAACCGCTGCCATTAATCATTTACAGTGACTTCACTCATGCTAACTTTCTCTGCAGTATCGCAGAAGGAAAATTCAGTTTCTGGGCGTAGCCCTATTACAAGATGTCGTTGAAACTCAGTGAGATACTGATAATGGTGTCCGTTGTTGCTTTGAAGGCAGTGTTGAGTAACATCAACTCAGCATGACTAGTCTCAAACATAACTACGGCTCATGACCGTTATTGGGTGTATAAGGCAAACCCGACTTGCATCCGCATAGTGGCGCTCTCGTGCGATTGACACGAATCTTTAACAGACATCGTCCTTCAGATGTGGAAACACGCCTACCAACTTTCGTTTATTTCGGATAACTCCTTCTTGGTGTTCTGATTATTTTCCGCCGTTGTAAGTGGGCCTACATTACGCCTTAGTGTATCTACAAAAAAATATTTCATTTGATTTTGTGTAAAGCTTGCTTATTAATTTGCTGTAAAATATGAAAGAAATATTTCCTGTAAATTTTTTTGTCTCAAGAATGATGAGGGATGCGGCTTTGGAAATACCCATGCGGCTACTTTAATATCAATGCCATGTCACATGAGAAGAACGTCAGAAAGGTTCCTCAAAGAAGGCTGTAACTGAAAACATTCAGAGCCCACCGAACTTGTTCACTGTCTGTAACGACCAAGTCGTTGACGGGTAATTAATTTGACTTTTCTTTATCATTAGATGCAAGCTTTTAGTTTTTTACAAAATTTTGAGCGACGATTTTGTGGTTGAAATCAGTGCCGGATAACGTGATTCTCTCGATGATTTTCGGCGTCTTGAACAACATACCATACCATAAAAGGCAGAGAATAATCTGTTCTTTGTCCGCTTTTAAAAACCAAAAAAGACGCCCTCAATTTCTGAGTTCTTTTCCAGGTATTTGAACAGCAAAACGCGCGTGCTGTCGTCGATATCCGCTCGCGCTTGACAGCGACGTCGGGCTATCGGCCGCAGGCAACGCAAGCTCAGGGAATTCACTCGGCTCCTGTTCCAGAGGTCTGCTGCGAGGCGAGGAGTCTGATCTCGCTTGCAGCCCGAGGCTAGGCTTTCGATACGCCTGGAGCGCCCGCGTGGCTTCGCAGGAATCGATTACACAAGAAATGCAAAGAGATCGAGGGGTGGACAGTGGCTGTGTAAAGGCGTCCATGGATGCCAACCTCCATCGAAGGAGCTTTCGGTTTCCTCAAGGTTGCCAACTAACTCCGTGATCTCAAATCTCTACTGATGGATGTAACATAAATCGACATACCCAAAATACCTTTATTTCAATTCCGAGACGTCTGTTGTCAGAACATCCAGTAATTCCTGTGTTCTGTGCTAATATGTGCTCTTCAAACGTGAAAAATTCCTCGGTGTCTAACTGCGAGAACTTATGATTTTGATCACAGCCTCCACGCATTTCGTAACACTTAACTCTAACGGGTGATTAAGGGTTTCTTTCACATTTCAACCATCTGCTGTTTCATCACTGTGTGTATCAATCACGGGCAAAAAATGCTCGCTCATCAGCTATCTCATATTTTAAAGAAATGAGACATAAAATTGTTGTAAACACAAAAAATTTTGACAATTAGATAGTAAGTCACGAATTACATTTTTTTGAATATTATAACTTAGAAATATTTCACATCTAAATGATGACTCCCAACAATTTTCCCCTATCTGGAAGTGAGGCTCATTGCAACAGAAAACCTTTTCGTTGTGATGAGACCTTGTAATGAAAGATATAGTTATGTAGGTACAACATCAGCTGCAGCTGCTGTATACACTTTATCCAAACGTGCTACAACTATCTGTTTATTTGGACCATTTTCTGGCACTAGTGTAAAATACGTTGTAGCATTTTACTTACGCTTTCGTTTGACACACAGCGATCTACATGCGTAGACGCTACGTTGCATAGTGACACATGACACGTTTTGTAGCCTATTACGCACGTCTAGGTGTAACGCAACACTTTTGTACAAGGATGATTTGATAATGGACGAGCCGCCCAAAGGTAGTCACCAGTGAATAAATAAAACTTCCTACGAAACCTAAGACGGCATTAAATTTGCAGTCCTGTTCAACCCCAGAATGCTGGAGGTACAAACATTTTTCCTTCTGTTGTGACCAGTGCCAAGAGATGGCGCATGTCCATAGAAACTGATAGCGCGTTTGAATATAGTTTATAAAGCGCTGACGCTGTAGCTACAAAAATATGTGTTTTTAAATATATTACAGCAGTGGATTACTGAGTCGTAAAATGTTTTACCTCACTGTGATTTATAAGAGGTCGTTTTAAAGACACCACCAACAAGCAAGAAGATCACAGAATCCACGTGGAGGTAGTACGGTCACATGCCACAAAGACATGAAGGCCATGTCGTGAGAAAGTGTCTTTCCACGGCTACGAAGGCGAAAGAGAGAGGAAGGCCTCTAAGCAGCTGGTTGACTAACATCCACAGTGACATGAGAAAGCCAAGCCTTAGCCTACAGGATGAGTGCCAGTGGTATAGCTGGCGCCACATGATTAGGAAAGCAGACCCCGAGTAACGGGAGAGGTCGACTGCAACAAAGTGGCTTGCGCAGCAACTACTGGACGTATATCTTCAGGACCTGTATTAAGAATTAGTTGATGAGGGCAAAATAATGAAAGATGAGGAGGACATAGGAGAAACCGTGGTAGCAACTTTACTGGGAAGTGTTTTTTTGTTACGAATAAACGAAACTAACATAGGCCAATTACGTAAAATAAAATGAAAATTGTTAAATAGGACAACAGTGGCCAGATGTACCTGGTGGTATTAGGGGTCTTGTGAACATTCACTGTGAGACGAGATGAAGTGTAGTGTCCTATAACTGATGGGAAGAGGTGGCAAACACTCTACATAGTACAAGAATCAAGAATAGTTCTTAAGAGCTGAGGTCTTCAGTGAGTTAAGAAGTGCTGTAGGAGACATTGAGAAGTGAAGAAGGTTTAATATGGGGTGCAAACATTGTGAGGAGACAAAGACAGTGATAGAGCGCTGCGGGCGTGTGAATTTCGCAACATTGGAGTAATTGCTTGATTTTATACAGCATCAAGGTAAAGAGATATAGTGTCTAAATTTTGTCGATTTATAGTTTCATTCTATTTTGGACCTTTTAGAATGTACAAAGAATGAATGAGTGAGGGGTTTGTGCTAGTTTTTAATCAAGAATCACTCCCCGATATTTTGGTTGAAACAATAGCTTTACTCGACGACTTAAAACTGTAGGTAAGGCAGTCGGGTTACAATGTGTTTAGCTTTCCACAAGAGTCAACTGTGGCGCTATATAATGACACGAAACTGTCGTTATTTAAAAAATCAGCACTGTGATATTGTAATAGACGCTTCACTGTTTCTAGTTGAGTCGTCATCTGGAGAGAAGCACCAGCACAGAAGAAGTTTTTGCGGTGGCAGCGAATCGTCGCTAAAAAACGATATAGGACTTCCTCGGTATGGCTGCACACGCGTTTAGTCGAATGCACAAAATACATTTAGCGTCTTCTACAACACTATCTGGGGCAGCCATTAATAGAATTTCCATGAATATTTGTGGATATTGAAGAGAATCTTAGTACTTCCAAAACAGGCGTTGGAGGTACCTTAAGTGGTACATGGAAACGTACTCTAAACACTCAGAGCAGCAGGCGGGAATAATTCGTTGCATCAAAATTTAACGGAAATGTCAACACGGGAGCGGAATTCGCCCACCATCGTCCCGCTATGAATCGATCTGGCAGCAGGAGCAGGGGGGACCGGGAATAACTTGATTACCGACACATCCTGAGTTCACTGACGTAAATCACACACTTTACACAACATGCTCGCGCCGCTGACACATAAAAGAACACAGTACTCATGATGTAGATGATGGAGGTAATTAAGTGAATGATGATTAAATTTCTAACTAGTACGATTAAAGAGAAAGACTGTCTTACATGAACATTTCACGGACACAGTAATGTAGGAAGGAAGTTACCAATAACTGTTACGACATAGCAAAATATTTGCCATAATGTGAACGTTTGATATCTTAGGTTAGGGGTCAGAGTGCTTAGGTCATATCAAGAACATCCCAGAAACTATAATTTTAGTAACAATAAGGTTTTCGCAGGAAACCATAAGGAGAAAGTGTATAATTAATTATAATATATTTTCAGAAGGTGGTACCCCCACAGTTGATAAACATTTGAAGAACGTCATAAGTACCTCCATAAAGCTTTTATGAGCCTGACGATCGTCCGTGAAACGAAAGTGATTGCTAAATAGAGAAAATATTTTATCAGCAACTCTCGACGGTAATTGTGAATTTGGACATTAAAAATAGGCCTCTGGCATTATTAATTCCGCGGGGGACAGTTTATCTAGGAACACATGATATTTCCTCGTCCATAATTCAATCTAGTGACGCATTGTAGAGTCACGTAAAGGAATGTGCAGCAGAAACGGTTAAAAGCAGATTTCGGCATTTAATACATTTATAGATGTTGTGAAACATCAGGTTGCGTTTGTACAGCGTTTTCAAACTTTACATAGAATTACTGTATAATACACCGACGGCAGAAATTACGGCAACAAAATAATAATTAATGTAGACCACTGAAATTTCAGGACCATATTTGTCTAGGAACATAGCAAGATCACAGGTTAATAACCACTGCCGTAGATAATCAATTGAAAATGTGCATACATTGTGTGTTATAGGTGCCGGATGTCGGTTTTCGGGATGGAGTTCCATGCTTGTTGCACTTGGTCGGTCATTACAAGGACGGTTATTACTGTTTGTGGACGACGCCGGAATTGTCGTCGGATGATCTCCTGTATGTGCTCGACTGGGGACTGATCTGGTGATGTTGGGTTACAACAGCGGTATCTGGACAAGCGTTATCCTGTTGAAAAACGCTACTAAGAATGCTATTCGTGAATGACAGCACAAAATGTCGAATCACCAGATTGGCTTACAGATTTGGAGTCAGGGTGTATAGGATAACTACAAGAGTTCTCCTGCTGTCATACGATATCGCACCCCAGACCCTACCTCCCGGTGTAGGTCCAGTGTGTCTAACATACAGACAGTTTCGCTGCAGGCCCTCAGCTGGCTTTCTAAACAATACACGGCCATTACTGCCACCGAGACGGAATAAGCTTTCATCAGGAAACACAGCGGACCTCCACCCTGTCCTCCTGTGAGCTCGCGCTCCACACCACTGAATCCACAAATGATGATGGTTTGGGGTAAGTGGAATGCACACTACAGTGCACCTGGCTCGGAGCTGTCCTTGAAGTAACCAACTTGTAACAGTTCGTTGTGTTACTCTGGTGAGAACTGCTGCTCATATTGCTGCTGCAGATGCAGTACAAAGCGCCAGAACCATACGCCGAACGCCGGCCGCTGGTGGCCGAGCGGTTCTGGCGCTACAGTCTGGAACCGCGCCACCGCTACGGTCGCAGGTTCGAATCCTGCCTCGGGCATGGATGTGTGTGATGTCCTTAGGTTAGTTAGGTTTAAGTAGTTCTAAGTTCTAGGGGACTAATGACATCAGCAGTTGAGTCCCATAGTGCTCAGAGCCATTTGAACCATACGGCGAACACGACAATCTTTACTCTCGGTAGTGCCAAGGGGTGGTCCAGGACCCGATCCACTTGCTGCCAGCAATCATGTACAGTGGCTACATTCCTGCCAAGTCTTTCTGCAATATCGCAGAAGGAGTAGCCAGCTTCTCGTAGTCCTATTCCACGACCTCGTTCAAACCCAGGGAGGTCTTGATAATTGCCGTTTTGTAGCCTTAAAGGCATTCTTAGTAACATCAACGAAGAACGTCCAATCTCAAAGGTAACTAACGCTTAAAACCGTTAAATCGTGTATTTAAAGCAGACCTGATTTTCATCCTCATAGTGGCTTCACTAGCGCCACTCTTACTGGACCGGAGTGAAATTAGAATAGATATCATATTTCAGATTTATAAACACGCCTACCCACTTACGTTAATATCGCAGGACTCGCTATTGTTGTTGCGATTTTCTTTCACCCGTGCATATGAAAGCTTTATGAAGCGTGTTAAAATTCATGGTGAAACCTTGAGTTGTTATTTACTATGCACAATTCGCTACTACCTTCGATCAATGACCATTATCAAGCTTGTTGTTGTTGTTGTGGTCTTCAGTCCTGAGACTGGTTTGATGCAGCTCTCACGCTACTCTATCCTGTGGAAGCTTCTTCATCTCCCAGTACCCACTGCAACCTACATCCTTCTGAATCTGCTTAGTGTATTCATCTCTTGGTCTCCCTCTACGATTTTTACCCTCCACGCTGCCCTCCAATACTAAATTTGTGATCCCTTGATGCCTCAGAACATGTCCTACCAACCGATCTCTTCTTATAGTCAAGTTGTGCCACAAACTCCTCTTCTCCCCAGTCATATTCAGTACCTCCTCATTCGTTATGTGATCTACCCATGTAATCTTCAGCATTCTTCTGTAGCACCACATTTCGGAAGCTTCTATTCTCTTCTTGTCCAAACTATTTATCGTCCATGTTTCACTTTCATACATGGCTACACTCCATACATATACTTTCAGAATCGACTTCCTGCCACTTAAATCTATACCCGATGTTAACAAATTTCTCTTCTTGAGAAACGCTTTCCTTGCCATTGCCAGTCTACATTTTATATCCTCTCTACTTCGACCATCATCAGTTATTTTGCTCCCCAAATAGCAGAACTCCTTTACTGCTTTAAATGTCTCATTTCCTAATCTAATTCCCTCAGCATCACCCGACTTAATTCGACTACATTCCATTACTCTCGTTTTGCTTTTTTTGATGTTCATCTTATATCCTCCTTTCAAGACAATGTCCATTCCGTTCAACTGCTCTTCCACGTCCTTTGCTGTCGCTGACAGAATTGCAATGTCATCGGCGAACCTCAAAGTTTTTATTTCTTCTCCATGGATTTTAATACCTACTCCGAATTTTTCTTTTGTTTCCTTTACTGCCTGCTCAATATACAGATTGAATAACATCGGGGATAGGCTACAATCCTGTCCCACTCCCTTCCCAACCACTGCTTCCCTTTCATGTCCCTCGACTCGTATAACTACCATCTGCTTATCAAGCTTAGCTGACATAAACGGCAGCTAAGCTTCATAATGGTCACTGTCCGAAACCAGTAGCGAATTGTGCAAAATAAATGACAGCTGAAGGTTTCACAATGAGTTTGAACAATTATTTGGTGGATAAATACCTCCACCTGAAAACGTACATGGAACTATGTGAAGGATATTGTTAATTCTTCAGAGTTCTACGATGTTTAAGGTCTCTATATTTTTAAAATTAGTTACAGATCGTGTAGACGCTGAAGTCATACTTCGTCAGTCGTGCATCATCTTAAACTTTGATATGTAAGAACGTTTTCTACCAGACAACAGGTGCTATTTCTAATGAGCTGATGTTTTTGAGTGTCTTAACAATTTTCCCTCTCTTGAAAATGAAAACTTGTGGTACTTGGTAACACCTTCTAAATGAAAATATTTTAATATGTAACTGGTTTTTGTTAGTACTCATATTTGATCTGATTTGAATTTCTGATTTTTGATGTACAGTAGGCTAATAAAATAAGGAACAGAATACGGTACTGAGACGATTTTCTCGATTCAGAAACTTTTTAGGTTTTAATAGCATATTTATTACTGGGTACGTAACCATGATGTATGTTAGAAAAGCTTTTCACAGTTTGAAAAAGAAAAAAAACATCAACTTTATTTTCCGGGGTAATTTTTCAATTGCAGAAACAGACTGCTAAACATAAAGTGAGTGCTTTCGTTTCGAATGGAATAAGAAAATATATTCAACCTTTTATACAGGGGTGGGTAGACGCGGCAGTCTGAGACGTTTTCAATGGTACAACAGTCTCCCATAGAAGCCGGCGATCTAGTCTCACGGGAACTCTCACGGACGCCAATTACACTTGCACTAATTATTCTTCTGTGTATTAAGGAAGACAGTTCACTAATATGCAGCGTAACTGTGCTCCTTACTGTTGAAACTGGATCATTTCTTGAATCTGAGCGCAGACGCGTTCCTGGTGCTTGGTCACGTTATGTGAGCTAGAGATACTGACATCAAGAATATTTTCTTCAAATTTTTCGTGTCAACTGATCGTAATATCCTAATATATTGTTTCTGGAAGCCTTGCACTCCAATTTCCAATAACAAAGTTACGTTGAACTTTAGAGGCAGCTCTACATTCACGCCTATATGACTTTCCTTTTACGATAAACCTAGCTGAGAATAGTATTGGCGTTAAAGAACTGTAATTTAATGAATATTACCACTGTATGTGTAGCCAATTATCATCAGTGTCGACAAGTGCAGAAATTGTGTCACGTTATGCTGATAGTACATGTCACGCGCTATGTTTCAAGCTACACTCTGAACATTATTTTAACAGAGGAGGGTTTGAGATGTGGTCACTGATTTTCATCAAGCTTTGGAAAGAAATTCTGTATTGAAAACGAAAAGACGTATGTTTCGGTATTTTGATAGACACTCCCTAGTTTTCGAAAATATCTAGGTCAAAATTTACGAAGGAAAATCGCATTTTCAATGCTTACATCGAAAGATCGTCTAAAGACAGACATACTTAACTCATACAATCCATAGTGAATATCTTATAAAGTTTGATCTACCAAAATTTTTATGTTTCCATGTTGTAACTAGGGTACCCGTCACTGTACCTATCCTGCGAGGTCGGCAGCATGCAACCTCTGGACCTGAACATTTACATCGAGTGGGAGCGAGTATTCTGTTGCCAGGTTGAACTCATTTGTTTTCAATACATCCGTCAGGTGTTTTAGATTTAGAAGACGATTATCTTGTAAAAAGAAAGAAAAAACAACAACCAACCTCTAAATGCGAGTAACTCGGGTGCATTACTTTTAGGAGTCGCGACTACGTTCGCGCTGTTGCGGCGCTAATTAGATTTCGAACCTAGGCTTTCCTGGTGGTAATCAATAACCATTGGGTGGGGGTAATGTACCAGCAACTTGTAGCTCACTAAATATGCACTAGAGACTGCCTCAGCAGCACGCGCCTGCGCCGATCTGGCGTCAAACCCAGAGCAAACGCACTGGGCGTAATAGCAGCGGCGGCCGCTTCAGTTTCCGTATTAATGATGGAATAGCACCTTTGGCTTTTTCTGTCCATTAACGGATTGCGCTGCACACATAACTGGACGGTGCAGCATTACCTGCACGCGCAGCGACTGCGTTGGTGCTAGCGGGCGTGCAGGATCCGTCGGCCAGCCGGACGCTTTGTCACATGACTTTGCGACACTTGAGGAGCTGGTGGGTGTGTGAAGCGAATGAAATAACATGGCGAACTGTACCGAAAATATTATAACTTCTAGCCAACAGCACCTTGTATTCCCAGGCGGTCACCCATCGGGGCCCAAATTTGCTTAACTCTGGTGAACGTACAAAAAAAAAAAAAAAAATAAAAAAAAAATAGAGAGAGTTAAGGCAATCGACAACCAAACTGATGGTCCTTGATTGCACCTGTTTTATTCGATATTTTTGATGTATCTGATAATTGGAATACCTTCCTTTCATATCTTTTGAAGTGAAAAACCGGGAGGTGTGGTTAATAATCAAATTAATATATACAAATTGCTGACAGTTATTTTCATCGTGATACATGGCGTGCTACGGCAGGATTTTCGTGGATGATGTTGATGTTCAATCCAACTGCACCTTGGAAAAGATAGCACCGAAATATGCTTGCCTTTGTAAGCCGCGTGACTTTTACTTTCTCCAACAGATAAAGAATTTGATCGCATGACTTCAGAATCGTGCCACATCACGGCAGAGCAGAGAATTACAAGATAGGGCGAATGATATCAAAATTCTTGTATTGGTCCGTAACCAGTTGTTCTCCCCTGTCTTTCATGGCATGTTTTATATGCATGGCATGCAACCACAATGGTATCTGATAGATGTGTTTTTACCAACGTAAATCTGATGTTTTCCACGAACATTCTGCCGGAAAACATGTCAATGTGGCGAGATGTCGTTTGTGTCTTGCACATGGTGCCAGAATTACTTTTAAGTTTCGCCTCGCTGGTTGCGAGAATGCTCACAAATAGATGATCAGTTAGTATTACGCAATAATATACCTTAGGTTTACTTTTGTTCTATGTATTATAATGAAAATAACTTTCAATACGTTATAAATAGTTAATTGATTATTAACGACACCTCTGGATGTTTTGTTTTGAAAAAAAAAAAAGGCAGAGAAAAATATTCTGATTGTAGCAATACTATCCAAGACATCGAAAAAAATGTCTCATGAAAGATGTATACGACCGAGAAACGAACACGCACCAGTGGCTTGGTGATCTCATGCCTTGGCAGCTTTTTTCCTTACGCTACCCTTTTCTACTGAAAGGTTTCATCATTCAAGATACAACTGTTAAGGGCGATAGGACTGGGGGACAAGATATACGAATAACCAGAAAAACGAGTTTTTTCGTATTATTTCCGTTCGTTGGCGTGCACATAATGGTCCGTAATACCATGGACGGTGATCATAGACAAGTCAAGTTGGGTAGGGTCAATAAAGACGGTGTAGAGATATTCTGCGAAAATTCATCGGTAATGGGGCAACGGAGTGTGTGTACTGTGTGCGATCACACTCTGGTACCAGAAGTTGAAGACCGTGTATGGACTGTTGTGAAAGAGGTACTCTAAAGCCTGTGCACGAAACCATATGAGTATCCTCGAAACCAGATCAGTGTGTGGTGTTTGTCAAGATGGGAATCAAAAGTCAGGGGCAACAGCAGGAACTCTAGGGTAACCTTCATTGACGATTCACGGATATAACATTCCACGATGCGTTGGATGAGAAGCCACACGTCCCGTTTCAGGGGGCCACTAAGACGACGCTCGTCGGTATAGTCGAGTTGCTAATCAGAACAAAGTGACCAGGTAGCCAGTCCTATATGATAAGGTCGACGATTGGTTGGGAATTTACCATTGACAATGACATACTAGAGTGTACACGAGTTCGAAGGTAAAAACGGTGCGTGGACGGACGCCCAAACCCAGTTGACATCTGGGTGCTGTACCTCGACGGAGTAGCGAGGGGTGGACAAAGCAAACAACGCATAAATGCGCTTCACAAGGGAACGGCGGGGGCCCGTAGATCTTTCCGAACGTAGCTGAGTTTGACGACCGTCGAATTCGCATTGTATGAAGCATAGAAGGTCGGGTACGCAAACTGCAGCATGCAACGTTAATAACTCGAACATTAACAACATTTAACCCCATATAGCACTGATACATAAATGTTTGTTTTTAGAAAGTGATGTGACCTATAGCATCGAGAACATGATTTTCCATAATCAACTTTGACCTTAATTTTAAAAAAACCTATTAGAATCCCTAGCAAGAATCCGAAACTGGTGTCTATTTTTCAGAATAGAACGTCGCTGCAATACTTGATCAAAATCGGTGACCAACTTGTCAGACCCTCACCTTGTAAGACAATTGTTTGTATTAATTTATAGGGTAGAACAGTTTTAGGCAATGACTACGTTGGAAATAATCTAGTTTGTTACAATTTTTATTATTTTTACCTTATGTCTAATAGTTAATACGAGAAGTTAAGGTTTCGGAGTAATTTCATTTATCAGTATTAAAATGTTTAGCATTTTTTATAGTCCGTGCACTAACTAAATTATAACGTTCAATGAAGGGTTGCGTCTGATATCTGGTAGTGAACACAATTGTTCTGATGCTGGCTGGTACGAATCGTGTGGGCATAGACTCACAATATGTATATAACCATGTATCAAATACTTCTGCAAAGCGAATTTTTCCCTGACTATAGCATTCCTGCTTCTTGATGTATGTGGTATTCGTAGTAGAACAATCTACTTAGATTCTCAACTAATAGTTTGTTAATTAGAGCGTTTAGATCCATGGTTTATCCATACTGGTACAAAATAATTAAAACAGTGGTAATTAAAACAGTGACACCACTGGTAAACCAGAGAATGTTCACTTTTGTAGAACTCAGCTGATCTGTTCACGCAGAGTAAAACACCGCTCGTTTTGCTCGTCCATGTGACCATGGGATATGGTGTGGAGTCTCAGTTTCGTACACAATGAACACCTACATCATGGTTCGCTTTGTAGGTGTATGTGTTGCTTCATATTCCCGTTTAGCTTGTAGCAGGAGTGGCAAATTATTTGCCCTTTTTCTTGAAAAACCCATTGACACCTCCAAATCCCTATAATGACAGCTACTCTACGCTACTTCCAAACCAGTGCATCAACTGCATCAATATCCATGAAGATTATTCTGCCATAGGTTGAAGCTACGTGAAGAAATTGATGTATCTGAGAGGCTCCGATTCCACTTTCATTAACTCGATTGTTACTTACCAGTAGTAAGAGACTGAAATCACACGTAACTGTATTGCTTAGTTCGAAATGTGACTCGTAGTAATAACACGAAACGGAATTCTGAAGACACATCAATACTCGTCATCAATAAAACTGGAATTCGCGAACTGTGTACATACAAACAGAAAAATATTACTGACAGCGGAAGCACAAGAAACATGAGCTACGACAGTAATTTGAAAGCCAGGAATTGCGGTAAACGTAATCAATCAACATGGTGTATTCGAAGAGGCGTTTTGATACTATCACACCACTGTTAGTCTAGGTAGTCGACTTGAATAGTGGTTCTCACATTAACCACCGATAAGCGAAGGTTAAGTATTCTCACATTTATGGAAATATGACACAGAGGCCTTCAAATTGTTATACGTATACCATCTGGACACCAACAACAGAACACACACACACACACACACACACAAGCCTGTCCTTCGACGAAAGAAGTGACGTGCTGCTACTGCACGGTGAGTTTGCAAAAAGTAGACCCCACTAACGAAGTCTGATACTATCTGCTAGGGCAACTGTGAATTCTCTTGTCACATATGTCCACCGTGAGAAGTGGAGCACGTACAAAACCAATGCAATCTGTTTGGTAATAGACCACATTCAATCTAATGTGTGCTAATTTCCTTATATATTGAGAAATAATCTAAATTAAATTCACTGACGAAAAAGGATCGCCTCCCCCCAAAAAATTAACGATTAATAATGAAATTTCGGTAATAATTTTCTCTAGGTAACATATTTAAGTGATTAACATTGCAACATCACAGTTTAAGGTAAGCGTGAGATAAGCCATTAAGATGTTCCAGACAGAATTATCGTTCTGCGCAGCCGAATGCTCCACCATAGACATTTATTCTCTATGGACGTCCTCTACCCAGAGATGGCGGTTATCACGGAAGAACCCGTTTTCAGCGTTTTTTTTTTATTGAGTAATCAGTCTTCTGACAGATTTGATGCGGCCTGCCATAAATTACCCTCTTCTACCAATCTCTCCACCTCGCAGTCGCACTTGCAAATTACGTCCTCAATTATTTGCTGTCTGTATTCCAATATCTGTCTTCCTCTAGAGTCTCTGTACTCTAGGGCTAACTCTGCTACCATGGAAGTCATTCCCTGCTGTCTTAACAATGTCCTGCCATCCTGTCCCACATGTTCCTTTCCTCTCTAATTCTGCGCAGAACCTCCTTATTCCTTACCTTATCAGTCCACCTAGTTTTCAACCTTAGTCTGTAGAATCACATCTCAAATGTTTCGATTCTCTTCTGTCCCGGTTTTCACACAGTCCACGTTTCACTACCATACAATGCTGTGCTCCGGACGTACACACTCAGAAATTTCTTCCTCAAGTTAAGGCCTAGACTTCTCTTTGCCACGAATTCCCCTTTTGCCAGTGCTAGTCTGCCTTTGATGTCCTTCTTGCACCCTCCGTCATTGGTTTTCTGCTGCCTGTGTAGCAGAATTCCTTAACTTCATCTACTTCGTGACCATCAATGGACATGTTTTCTCGCTTTTCCCATTTCTGCTGCTTCGCATTATTTCCGTCTTGCTTCGATTTACTCTTAAGCAATATTCTTTACTCATTATACTGTTCATTACATTTAGCAGATTACATAATTCTTCATGATTTTTACTCAAGATACAATACCATCAGCGAATAGTATCATTGATATCCTTTGAGTTTTAATTCCACTCTTGAACCTTTCTTTTATTTCCATCGTTGTTTCTTCGACGTACAGATTGAACAGGAGGGGCAAAAAACTACATACCTGTATTACACCCCTTTTTATCCGAGCACTTTGTTCTTTGTCGTCCACTCATTATTTCATCTAGGCTCTTGAACACATTGTTTAATATCCGTCTCCCTTTCTAGCTTACGCCTATCTTTCTCAGAATTTCTAACATCTTGCACTATTTTACATTTTCGAAGGCTTTCTCGAGGTCAACAAATGCTATGAATGAGTTGATTGCTCTTTAGTCTTTCTTTCGTTAACAACCGCAATGTCAAAGTTGCGTATCTGGTGCCTTAATCTTTCCTAAAGCCAAACTGATCGTCATCTAACACATGCTCAATTTTCCTTACCTTTCGTCTTTATATTATTCTTGTCAGCAGCTTGCATACATGAGCTGTTAAATTGGGATTCTAATACAGCATCCCCTACCTCTTCTTCATCGACTTCTGTTTCTTCTTCTACTACATCAGAAAAGTCTTCTCCCTCACAGAGGCCTGTTATGTACTCTTTCCACCTGACTGGTGTCTCCTCTGCATTTAACAGTGAAATTCCCGTTGCACTCTTAATGTTACCACACTTCCCTTTTATTTCGCCGTAGCTTACTTTGACTTTCCTGTATGTTCAGTCAGTCCTTCGATTTCTTCACATTTCTCATGCAGCTATTTCGTCTTAGCTTCTCTGCACTTTTATTTATTTCATTCCACAGCGACTTATGTTTCTGTATTCCTGAGTTTCCCGGAACATTTTTATACTTCATTCGTTCAACTATCAACTAAAGTATTTCTTCGGTTGCCCATGGTTTCTTCGCAGTTGCCGTCTTAGTACCCATTTTTATATTTCCAATTTCTGTGATTGCATCCCTCTTCAACAGTACTGCCCACTGTACTATTCCTTATTGCTGTATCTATAGCCTTAGAGAACTTCAAGCAAATCTCGTCATTCCTAAGTACTTCCGTATCCCAGTTCTTTGCATACTGATCCTTCCTGACTAATCCTTTTAACTTCATCCTACTCTTGATCACTACTACATTGTGATCTGAGTATATATCTGATATTAGGTGTTCCTTAAAATCCAGTATCGGATTTCGAAATCTCTGTCTGACCATGATGTAATCTAACAGAAATCTTCCCTTATTACCCGGCCTTTTCCAAGTATACCTCCTCCTCTTGTGATTCTTGAACAGAGTAATCGTTATTACTAGTTGAAATTGTTACGGAACTCAATTAGTCCTTCTCCTCTGTCATTCCTTGTCCCAAGCCCATATTTTTTTGTCACCTTTTCTTCTACCTGCATTTCAGTCCCCCACAACTATTAGATTTTCATCTCCCTTTATATACTGTATTACCCTTTCAATATTCTCATATATTTTCTGTCTCTCTCCATCCTCAGCTTGCGATGTCTGCATGTATACCTGAACTATCGTTGTCGATGATGATTTGGTGTCCATACTGATAGGAACAATCTTGTCTCTGTAATGTTCACAGAAACACTTCCTGTATCGTACCTTCCTATTCATAAATCACTCTACTCCTTTTACACCATTTTTGCTGATGGTCATATTACCCTATATTCATTTGACCAGAAGTCCTTGTCTTCTTTCCATTTCACTTCACCGACCACTATCATATCTAAATTGAGTCTTTGCATTTCACTATTCAAATTTTTTAGCTTCCCTACCTCGTTCAAGCTTCTGAAATTCCACTCCCCCACTCGTAGAAAATTACCCTTTCGTTGGTTATTCAGTCTTTTTCTCATGGTAACCTCCCCTTTCTCAGTCCATTCCCTGAGATACGATTTGTTTGATTATTCCGTAATAAACAGTGGAGACATCATCATGACACTTTTTCAGTTTCATCCTCTTCTCCTTTTAACACACGATATGTGACTCTAAATGAAGTGGTTTCCATTGCCTACGGCATCCTCATGCTGTTGATCACTGCTGATTCTTCCGCCTTTCAGGGGCAGTTTCCCACCCCAATGACAAGAGACGGCGCTGAACCTCTGTCCGTTCCTCCGCCCTCTTTGACGAGGCCTTTGTCCGAATGGGGGTAACTTCTTATGTCGGAAGCCTTCGGCCGCCAACGTCGTTTATTAATCAAAATTTAAGCGGTGGCGGATTTCAAGGCCCGGAGTGAGGTCATTCTGATCAGTATTCAAAAACGCTACCCCTAGACCACAGGTGCAATACAGGGACTTTTAATGACGTTTGAGGATGACGTTGGAGTTGTCGTCTGATACCCCATATGTGCTCGACTGGAGGAAGATCAGGTGGTCTAGCAGGCCAGGGTAACACATCGACATTCTGTAGAGCATGATGCCTTACAACAACGGTACGTGGGCGACTGTTATCCTGTTGAAAATAAAACCTAGAATGATGTTCAAGAATGGCAACAAAACGGGTCGAATTACGAGACTGATGTACAGTTTTGTAGTCAAGGTGCTTGGTATAATCAGGTGAGTGCTGCTGTTGTCATACGGAATCGCACTCCAGACCGTAAGTCCAGGAATGCTTACAGTGTCTATAGCAAGCAGGCTGGTTGATTGCAGACCCTTAACTGGCTTTTTTCTAGCCACCACATCACCATCATAGCTCCGAGTCATATCCAGATTTCATCAGAAAACACATCTCAATCCTGTACTCCAACGAGCTCTCGCTTCAAGCCATTGAAGTCGCAGATGGCGATGGTTTAGAGCAAGACTTTCTACAACATCGCGAGCCAAAAATCCACTGTCTCATAGCTCTATTACACGAACTCGTCTAAACACGGTTAAGTATGCTGATAAAGGCGTCTTTGTCGCCTTAAAGACACTCTTGTCTGACAAACTCAACACGAACCGATTTGAGGGGCAGCTTCTGCTGACGACCATTACAGCCTGTATTTCAAACTAAAATGATTTTATTATCATAGTGGCGCTACAAGCGTCACTCTCATGCGACCGGCACGAGATCTGAATAGACATCACTTTTCAGATGTAGAGTCATGCATACAATCTTTAATTTATGTCACACAACCCCTTTCCTTGTGGTGCGATTTTTTCCGTCAGTGTATCTTATCACCATAGAGTTAATTTTTCTTGTGATCATTGTCTGTCACTACGTATTAACTAGTACCCTGTGCATCAAATCACTGTCAGAGAGCACCCACCAGCGAGAAACACCTCCTTGTGTGGCGACTCGCCTGCGCAACTGTGCCGCTGGTTGCCACCCGCAGGCGTCCACGTGACCTTGTCACGTGCCGTTCTACTTCGTGTAGGGAGGCAAGCTAAGCCCAAGCCTTCTGGTGCTTGTATGCCACACTCAGCACAAGTGAGAGCACATCTTCATTACGAGTCTCTTTCCCTGTACGTCATAGCAGTCATAGCATAGTTATTGTAGTATTAGCGGAACTATGGTAGTTTTGTCCATCCGAAGACAAAGGATTTTGAGATTATTATTGCACGGATGGGATTAGTTAACGTTGCCTTGGAAATGGATATGAAATCAGTGAAGATAATACATGAAATGCTAACACAGCCTATAGTAGTTTCAAGCATATGAAAATCCCTCGAGGAATAGGGTTTCAGTTTTGCAGTTTTGTTGTAGAGAGTGTAGTTACTACTGAAAATACCTCCGTTCATATGATACAGGATGTGTCTACTAGAAGCCTCTACTGCTCTTTTGTATTTTTCCTTGGGTTACTATATACAGTTCTCTAGGTAAGAAACAACTTTTTAAACAATTTTAAGAATATTCGGCACGTCACTTCCATTTAATGCTTGTTAAGTCATATTTGCTAATAACTCGCATTAGGGATGTTCACATTGTTTGGAGGATAATAGTAAGAAAAACTGTCATTAGAAACTAGGATTAACTAATGCCAGTGCAATTTTTGTTTAAAATTGTAAGAGTTTTTACTATTACGAATGTTATGTGGATCATCGACTCACATGGGCAGTCTTAAACAACATCCTATACTAAAACCGGTATAAGAAGAACGCGTCATCTAATAACGTCACCTTCGCTCCGGTGTTCCTCATTTGAGTTTCCAAGGCATCTCCGTATCACTTACGTATTGTTCGAACCTACTGGTAACAAATCTAGCAGCTCGCCTCTGGACAGCTTCGACATCTTTCTTCAATCCGACCGGTTAGGAATACCAAACACTTGAGCAGTACTCAAGAACAGTTCGCACCAGCGTCCTATATGCGGTCTCCTTTACAGGTGAACCACTCTTTCTTAAAATTCTCCCAGTGTACCAAAATCGACCATTCGTCTTCCCTAGCACAGTTCCCACATCCTCGTTCCATCTCATATCGTTTTGCATCGTTACGCAAAGATACTTAAACAATGTGACTGTGTCAAGCAGAATACTACACTCCTGGAAATGGAAAAAAGAACACATTGACACCGGTGTGTCAGACCCACCATACTTGCTCCGGACACTGCGAGAGGGCTGTACAAGCAATGATCACACGCACGGCACAGCGGACACACCAGGAACCGCGGTGTTGGCCGTCGAATGGCGCTAGCTGCGCAGCATTTGTGCACCGCCGCCGTCAGTGTCAGCCAGTTTGCCGTGGCATACGGAGCTCCATCGCAGTCTTTAACACTGGTAGCATGCCGCGACAGCGTGGACGTGAACCGTATGTGCAGTTGACGGACTTTGAGCGAGGGCGTATAGTGGGCATGCGGGAGGCCGGGTGGACGTACCGCCGAATTGCTCAACACGTGGGGCGTGAGGTCTCCACAGTACATCGATGTTGTCGCCAGTGGTCGGCGGAAGGTGCACTTGCCCGTCGACCTGGGACCGGACCGCAGCGACGCACGGATGCACGCCAAGACCGTAGGATCCTACGCAGTGCCGTAGGGGACCGCACCGCCACTTTCCAGCAAATTAGGGACACTGGCGCTCCTGGGGTATCGGCGAGGACCATTCGCAACCGTCTCCATGAAGCTGGGCTACGGTCCCGCACACCGTTAGGCCTTCTTCCGCTCACGCCCCAACATCGTGCAGCCCGCCTCCAGTGGTGTCGCGACAGGCGTGAATGGAGGGACGAATGGAGACGTGTCGTCTTCAGCGATGAGAGTCGCTTCGGCCTTGGTGCCAGTGATGGTCGTATGCGTGTTTGGCGCCGTGCAGCTGAGCGCCACAATCAGGACTGCATACGACCGAGGCACACAGGGCCAACACCCGGCATCATGATGTGGGGAGCGATCTCCTACACTGGCCGTACACCACTGGTGATCGTCGAGGGGACACTGAATAGCGCACGGTACATCCAAACCGTCATCGAACCCATCGTTCTACCATTCCTAGACCGGCAAGGGAACTTGCTGTTCCAACAGGACAATGCACGTCCGCATGTATCCCGTGCCACCCAACGTGCTCTAGAAGGTGTAAGTCAACTACCCTGGCCAGCAAGATCTCCGGATCTGTCCCCCATTGAGCATGTTTGGGACTGGATGAAGCGTCGTCTCACGCGGTCTGCACGTCCAGCACGAACGCTGGCCCAACTGAGGCGCCAGGTGGAAATGGCATGGCAAGCCGTTCCACAGGACTACATCCAGCATCTCTACGATCGTCTCCATGGGAGAATAGCAGCCTGCATTGCTGCGAAAGGTGGATATACACTGTACTAGTGCCGACATTGTGCATGCTCTGTTGCCTGTGTCTATGTGCCTGTGGTTCTGTCAGTGTGATCATGTGATGTATCTGACCCCAGGAATGTGTCAATAAAGTTTCCCCTTCCTGGGACAATGAATTCACGGTGTTCTTATTTCAATTTCCCGGAGTGTAGTAACACTGTAACCGAACAGCAGAAATGCATCTGTAAACGAGCAATTAATTAATTCTAAAACTCAATTTTTTCAGGTCCTAGTTAAAAGTGTTTTGCTTCTACAAACAAAGTTTTCCTTATTGTAGACTACATGAGAACGGATGAATTTTATTTGGAACCGGTTATTAACAATTTTACTGTTTGATGCTGAATACTGCATACTACAGGCTGATCTCTTTTTGTGTGTCACCATAGCATTTAGAACCAATGTTATAAATGATGCACTGGTCTACATGGTAACTAATCGAATGGTATCTGTGAGCTATTAGTGACAGTGGTTTGCACACATGCACAATACAGTTTACTATATTCTATGGAGGACTAAACCAGAATTGTACCTTCCACTGCCTACATTCATTGAGTTATGTACTGTGCTGCCCTTTGTATGCATCTAGACTGGCAAAGTAGGAAATTTAAATACTGCATACTTCATATGGTACAAGGCAGCAATACTTACATATGTATTCTTCATTTTCTGATTGAAAGAATGAAAGATTTGTGACTGTGATATGACATGTGTGTAGTTAAAGTATGTCGTTTTCTATGTACGAGTCTGCTACACCTATGTTGCTATTTACATTTATTGTTAATTTCTTATGACCTTTATGTGTCAAGTCAAGCCGAATATCTTAAGTTTCGTTCAAAAGTTATGAAGCACTAGTAATTTCCAATCATAAGACGAGCGCTGTCGGTAAGGCAACTTCCGTTCTCACGTAGCATGCAATATAGTAAGAGGAACGCTACAGTAGCTATGTTCACGCAGTAGATCAGGGTGCTTCGATCTGTACCAGCCGAAACAGCCATACGGGATCTCGTTCGCCAACATCAGTCATTCAAAATGCAATTTGAAATGCTATGAAATGTGAAATCCGTTCCGAAGTTAATGATAATGAAACATCAAAGCAGTTAATGTTCCACTCTTAATATTCTGCAGGGGTGATAGTTCAGCACAAATATCACAGGTTCGGATTACACACACATACAGGGCAGTTGTAATTAAAATCTCGCTAATTGAGTTGGCACCTTTGAAAAACGAGAGATCATACGACAATGAAACTTCATGGACGTATTTGTAAGGACAAGAGGAACAGAAATAACGCGCAATCGATTGAAAGAAACACATTTTAATTTCCATGTTTCAAGGTGATATTGGTTAATTTCGTATCATGTTTATGTTCCAAATTACAAACGTTAATCAATGTGACGACCATCTGCATTCACGACAACCTGCAACCGCACTATAGACTGCTCTATTACTGCCGTAAATATGTCAAGTGGGATGTTAGCTGCCTTCCTTGTCATGCTTATCTTCAGCCTACGACGTATGCTAGTGTCTCGCAAATAAACTCAGTCCATCAGGTTACCCGACATCCAGAAATCACACGGGTTCAAATCTGGTGATCTTGGTGGCCATGCAGCTTGGAATGATCGGCCAAGAATTCGGTTTTATTCAAATGTGTTACGGAGTAATCGAGTGACTCAGGAGCCATGCAAGGTGGAGGTCAACTGTGCGTCAAAATAACTGAGCCCAAAGCACCTCACTGCGGCAGAGCAGGGATCACGTGTCAGCGAAGCAGATCACAATTCTCATATGAGCAACACAAAAGTAAGCAATCAAAGACTTTAAATCAACCTAACGAAAACAGATAAATCTAACAATAACACCACTAGACAGCCCTAAAAAAATCAAAAATAATTAAACCTTAGACCCAACGTGTGCTATTCCCGCTGCATGTCTTTTGTCGTAGGGGTCGGAGTTTTTCCTACGTCACCTTACCGGCACCGGCGCCTAATGGCAAGTCATGACACTAATACTACTAACAAAAAACTCCTGCAATGCATATTATTAACATCACCATTATGAAGACGAAAAACAGTTTTCCATCTACACAGGCTCAAGTAGCGAATGTTTAATTATAACCAACCCGTCAATGTATCCCTTTACTTACCAGTAAATGCGTGTTGTTTGCAAATTAATTTCCGAATTGAGTCCACACCTCTTAAACGCAGGCGCACAGCTTGGTTCAATAACTTATTCAGTTAATTAATTACACACTTTTACAGAATGCTAGTTAAATAAATGTTATAATCATATTTAGTTGGAAGCCCTCAATTATTAGTTCAGTCAGATTAAATCAAGTTACGTTTCACAAACCGTTATTAGGGAACCTTGTGAGCATGGTTCTCTAAACGCATAATAAATCTTCTGATGTAATTACAGATTAGAGGTTCATAAACGCTATCGTGCAAGTTCACCGCACAAGTGTTTTCGATGCGTGATATGCTGCCTCCTAAGAATGCACAGTTAAGGACGAAGTTCCTCATGTAAGAATGTTGTATTTTTTGGAAGTATGATATCCCTAACAACCTTATGATTCCTCTTCGGGAACAAATTGCATTCCAGACATCACCCGCAACTCTCAGTGTCAAAATACAATTTCGACACTCACGAAAAGTAAGACGGTGGTTCCCTAGAGTTTCCTTTTCGCTATTTTGCGATAGGAGACTGCCTACTGAACAGAATTCTGACCGACAGCGAGACATGAGTTTCCTATCTCCACATGAAAACAAAAAGTCAGTTTTCTCTGTCCACAATGTTCTGTCTATAAATCGAATAATAGTAAGCCAGACACTGTCAGCACGTGAGAGTCGATCTTTGAATTGCGAGTTTCTTGCGAGTATAAACATATCAAAAGCCTGCTGTATGGTTAAGAAAAAACAGATGAACAATTAAAATACGTGACGTGGTCTCTTGGTTGCAGGTATTTTGTTCTTACATGAGAATGCTCTTGGTAAATACTGTAGAACTTGCGTCTTTTGAACAGGGACGATATGAACATTTGTCCTGTATGCAAGATATGGCTCGAAGCGATTTACGCCTCTCACACACGTGAAGAAGTCGTTCGGCTCTCAAAATAGAAATGCTCCCAAAACAGAAATGCTTAAGACAGTATCGTTATTATGTGTAATAATAATGGCAAATTATATTATTGTATTTTTTCAATAAATTTGATTATATTTCTCCCCTATTTTTTTTTTGTCTAACGGAAGTTGCTTTCCAGATAGCCGTCGTGTTAGTGAAATTCAAGAGGTACCATGATGGATACCTGAAACGATACGCTGCCTCGGATTTCAGAACATACTTCAAAATGAATGAACATAGAATTTTACCTCACTACAAAGTTTTTATTTCCGAAAGGAACAGTCCAGTTTTACGACTATACATCATTGGAAAGCAGGTACGTACAACTTTCTGGTGCATTCTTTAGTCACTTTTACTACCAAAGTTTTCGTCTAGGATAAGCTGACAACTGTGTATCAAAGCTGTGCGGTTATCCACAGGATGGCTACAGTTAAATTTCCGCTACGCAAGAGGGCACCCATAAGAAACGAGTGATCGTAGGACAATGAAATTTTGTGGAGATAAGTGTAAGGACTTGCGGGAAAGAAATAACAAGTAGAACACTGAAGAAAACACAATTTCATCTCCACCTGAGGGGGAACTATTTGTTAGTTGAGCCCCATGTTTACGTTACGGGTTACAAACGTTGCTCAATGTGACGACTATCTGTATCCACGGCAGCTTGGAACCGCCCTAGAGATCACCCTATTGCTTGCCGAAACATTTCAGCAGGTGTGGACCATGGAATGTTAAACTATTGTGACCGAGCTCGTGTACTGCTTGAAGATCGCAAATTGCGTCCAGTATTCTCAGCCATGGGAACAGTAACTTCAACAACTTGTGGTGCAGTTGACCATCGGCCTCGCCCAGGAGCAGCTCACAAATCTCCAGTTAATTAGAGCTTCCGAATCTTGCCTTCAACCCCGGTGCTGTAAGAGAACCTCTCCGTAATCCTTTAATGCCTCGATACTCACTAAAAGCAGCAGCACTACCGCTATTGTTTGATAAAATAGCTCTACGAGTAAAGCTTTGCTTACCTTCTCTAGACCCATGTTGACTGTCTGCGGCTGTAATGCACACTGATGTTTGTGTTTCAGCACTACATCTCCATACCAGCATCGGCGCAAAACGGCAAACCATGACACTAACTCTACGAACGCAAATAATGTAGTGCACAGTCTGAACTTCATTCCTGTAAAGTCGGGTACCGACACGACACATAGCTGTCAGTTTGTACTGGCTGAAGTATGGAAATATTAATTACAATCACAGTGTTTGTCAAGGAACCCTCTGAACTAGAGGCAACGTGTCGAAGTTTATTCCTGGTGTTCTTAACTAAACCAAGAAATGGGTTTTTCGTCTCATAAATCTGAAGCCTGATTTAAACATCGCAATTCTTTACTAGAGATAGCATTCCTGGAGGTGGTTTGCCCTTGTCTCCCTGAGACCTTCGAACTGCATTATGTAACCTGTTACGGGGTAACGTAAAGTTTAATGTGGACTACGGAACACTTTTCACATTACCAAATATGGGCAGATGTGACAGATGAAAGTGCTAGGACTGGTCGGAACTCGAACCCGAGCCCATTCACAAATTTTCAATGACTACTCCACCGAACCCACTACTATCTTACAGATGACAGATGGTCAATAACGTGAACGAACGATAGTGCTAGCTGTATGCTCGAGATTCCTAAGCATCAGAACATTAACAATGGGCGCCAAAGTAAACTTTTAGTTACGATGTATGAACTACAACTCAGCCAGAAGCAGTCTTTTGGAATCGAATGAGCCTTTTGAAACTATCTTTTGTTATCATCACCCTACATTTTGGATAACAGGCTTGGTGTAAAGGGCCCTAAACAGTGTATCCTGAGTGTGGGCTGTTTCAGTTTTCTCTAGCTCTTTTCTGTGGCATGGGATTTAATAGCTATGAAATTAAAGTCATCAACTACAGTAACTAGAATTTACTCCACAAATGACATTGTAGTTTATATGTCTGCGTAAGCAGAGGAAACTAACGATCAAAGTTTGTGAACAATTTATTGGACTGTTCAATTAACCAAAACAAATTCTCCAAGTATATCACCAACACAAAACAGTGATCCGTCTTCGAATCACAGCTACATACAAGAATAAGATAGAAAACAAATGAAATAATTTCCTACTAGTATCCGCCAGAGACTTCTCCGATATACCAAGCCTAATACAGAGATCAGCGACAAGATCCAAGCCGGGCTGCCGGGGCGGCAGCTATCCAAGTCTGCTGGCGGTCGATGAAGCGCTGATATACAGCCGAGCGCCTGCCTTTATAACGCTTCGGCGGATGAGCACCTCGGAACTATTTTCCATAACGTGGTTAGACGTGTGAAAATAGTTCCTAGATTTGCAGCGACCTCTTCCTTATGCTTATGTGGGCCGGTAGTGGCCCTTTGTGGCCGCTGGTGTCTTTGCTGTGGTGTTGTTGTTGTGGTTGTTGCTGTGGCCGTTCGTCAATATTGCCGGTCGGTTGTGTAGTGCTTCGGTGTGCCTGCGAGCCGGGCAACCCGCGGCTGCAGGCTGTCAGTTTGGTTGCTGATACTCTAGGCGCCGTGATGTCTGGTGGAGAAGGCCACAGCAGTAGTGTGAAAGGATTAATAACTATAATTCACAATATCGTCTCAAATAATATGCAGCATTTCACAATAACAGTCATTATTATAGGCTGACCGGGTTTGGAGTCCAGCAGGGATCTCAAGCAGTATATGACACGATATTATCATATTTCGATAAACAAAAAGTTGTATGGTTGTAAGCATATGTTACTACTGGGCACAACGACTATTATGAAAGCCACCACTTCGAGGTGAACGTGAGAATAATTAAGTCTATTGCTCCACAGCAAGCTGATGCCACAGTGTAATCATATTGTAACCTTCATCAACTGTTGCGAAACCATAGTACTAGAGGTGACCCTCCAGCACAGCCCTTCATTTGTGTGTGCTCTGGTGATCTCAGTACATACGATCCGATTAGTCTATTCTACTCTGCATCTCCTTTCACTGGACCTCTGTGTACCGCGTCCTCTGACCAAACCTCCTCTGCTCTGTGTTCTCTGACGGGCTCGTCTGATCTTTCCTAAGAAGCATAGTCTTCCACCCATCCTCAGATTATTCGCATTGGCCAATATAATTTCTGAGGTCTTGCTTACTCCTCCAATCGGCTTCACATTAATTTCTCCTCCAATCCACTTCTCTATCGTGTTTCTCTGCTCAAAATGTGGCATCTGCGTCGTACTTCACAGCCCATCCACCTATGACAGGGTGTGTTCTTCCAGCCTGCGGGTCTTCGGACCCGTGGGAATACAATAGGAAGGTACAGATCTGTTCTTTTAGCATCGACTGGGAATCTCCCACATCATTATAACGGCACAGTTCGTGGTGCTTTTAGGCCATCTCTCTAAGTCGTTATCTTCCTCCGGAGCCAATGCTCCTGTACGCCGAAAAAATGTTTCTCCGAATTCCTTCAAGCCACCGGCGTATTTTTACTCGTCTACCTGCAGATGGTCTATGTGTTCTTGCGGGCTTGGCTGGCAGAAACAGTGAGGGACTCGTATTTGTGCCATCTTAACCTCGTATGAAGCATTGTCCTATGACCCCTGTGCTGATGTCAAGCGTGAGGCCATCAGCCCCGAACAGTCTTTTACAACTCCAGTTATTGACCCCCAATGAAGAAAGAGCATGCATATATAATTAGTCCTGCCTCTACAATCACTGCTATTTCTGACGTTACGATTTCCTGTGCGTTTACTACATCCTGTCTTCATACTTTTACTCACAGGTGAGATGGAGGCTAGTCGCACAGGTTAGCCAACTTTGCGGTGCTCACCGCAATGAAAAATGCCTTCAATTGGCAACTTGCTTGTGACATCCATGACACTTGCTATAATATAAAACGAGCTGCTGTTCATTGCATTTTTTCGGTGTTCTCCATTAGTCCTATCAAGTAAAGATCCCACAGCGCACAGCATACTTCAGGATAGACAATCTTAGTGTAGGGAGTCATCTTGGTAGAATTATTGCACCCTTTAAGTGTTCCGCGAATAAAACGCCGTTGCAGTCTTTCATTTGGTTTCCCCCATAACCTTTTGTATACGACAGTTTTAATTTAAGTTTTATAATTGTATTTCTGAAACATTTAATAGAATCTACAGCCTTGAAATTGATGTTACTCATCAATTTACCGAAATTTAACAGTTTTTATTAGTACTCATGTGGAGGACCTCACTATTTTTTAATTTTTGGGGTTAACTGCCTTTTTTTGCACCATACGCATGTCTCCAAATCCTTTTGGATTTCGTATAGATCCTCTGATGGTTTTATTAACCTGTAAACGACGGCATCATATGAAAACAGTATTAGAGGGCAGCTCAGTTTATCTCCTAAATAGTTCTATGGATTAGAAACAGCAGAGGGCCAATTATATTTCATAGGGGAAACCTAGATATCAGTTCGGTTCCAATAGAGCAGTTCCCGTCAATTACTCCTAACTGCGACCTTTCTAACAAGGAATCATGAATCGAGTCTCACAACTGAGATTACAGTGCATAGGTAAGCAATTAAATTAGAAGCAGTTTCTGGGATACGGTGTCATAAGCCTTCTAGAAATCCAGACACATGAATTCAACTTCAGATCACCTGTTTATAACATTCGCCACTTCGTGTGAGAAAAGAGCTAGCGGCGGATCACAATATAATGATGGTTTGTAGTAAATGATACTCTCTCCTTTTATACGCAGTGATCTAATGACAGGTATTCATTTGCTGGTATTTTCTGGGAAGTGGAACATGAATTGTTTGACCGAGAACAGTAATTAGTGAATCACTGTTGGACAGTTTATTTCCGAAATCGTTGCTGATTTAAAGCAGGTTAACTACATTCAACTTTAGCAACGTCCGGCATGCCACTGTACTAGATTAACCACGTCATAGCAATACCTTAAGCTCGTCAAAACGCGGTGCAAATAATTAGCCCGAAAACACCACAGAGTGTGCAACGCTAAGCGCGCGCCCAGAGCGACAACAGAGAGCTGCGATTACTCTAAACTTCTGGACGCAGCTGAACCATCGCAAATGTACGAAGTGGGAGGATGTAGCATTTCACGGCAAGAACGATATTTTTTAAACCGTGCCGCTTATGGGTCAATGGATTGTCTTCTTCGACGGATGTGATAATGATGGGACACGGCATATCTTCCAAAATATGACTGGAAACGTCAACTAGGTGCCTTTTGTAAGTACAAGGTGGCGCAAAATTTCAAACTACTGTGGCTAGTTTTATTTTCATCACCTATAAAGTGTATTTACTTCAATACAGTTTGTCAGTTACTCAGTCTGAGAATTACCATTATCTTTTAAAGATAACAGCAGAGAAATGACGTTCTTCTTCCTGTACACACATTAAATTAAAAGTCTTTCTTTTCAAGTTCTGCTTAACTTTTGTTAAACTGTCCTGTGAAACACAGAAATTTCTCCACATTTACAACGTTCGGATCGTTGAGCGAATGGCCGTTAAGCTCTGCATCTCTAATGACGCCGTATGTCACAAACCGACAGATCTGGCCAGCGCGCAGCTCAGTGTAGATCGCCGAAACATGAGTTGAAGCGCTGAGAAAACATTTCTCGAATAAATTCCACGGACGCATTAGCCGTGCGGTCTGTGGCTGCATCTTGTTAGAACCACATCTCTTACACGTTTATCCCCAAATCCACAAGTTGTGGCCACAAAAAATTGCGTAGCAATGCAACATAACATTCAGAATTCACTATTAAACTAACGCCGCCTTCATCAGAAATATAAGACTCAACGATTCTCCCCACTTTGGAAAATCCATGTCACACGGTCACTTTAGCACTGTAACTGTTTCTTATGCAATACTTCGGCGCTGTCTGCTGCCTAATAGTGACAGTGCTTCTTTGCAAAACCGTCTAATCAACAAAGTATCATTAGCAACAACATCAAGCATTCTCTCACAAAACAATCTCCGTTCGTCAAAATCACGTACACGAAGCTTCCGTACGTTGATAGTTTTGTTAGAACCGCGTTGTAACTCACAATTCAGGAAGCATCGTAATGGGCGCCTCGGAGTACGCCTCCCGGTGGCACAGTGAGGGCTTTAAAAAACAGACGCTTTTATTCTGGCGATATTTTCCGGAGTACGCACCGTACGAGGAAGACCAGTCGGCTTTTTTTTTCGTAACTGATCCATCTCTGTGAAAAAGCGTTAACCCAACGAAGTATTGTACTGCGATCAGGTACAGGGATGGGAAAAACCGACCAATTAAAATCGATATAGGTATTACAGTACTGAATAGCTGGTATTTTTCGGCATTTGTTTACTTTGGATTGTAACAGGAGTTTTCAGTTTTATTTTTTTGCTAATAACTGAGTAAAAGCCGAAATGTCAATTAGCCATAGCCGCAGTTACAAAATTCTTCGTTGCTAAAAAATCTTTTTAAAAAGCAGTAAGTTTTGTTTGAAAAATTTGTATTGATTCGAAACATCGCGACATTGCAGAAAATGGGAAAATCTATCAATGGCGTCAGACACAAGCAACAAGCATGCTGAGCCGTGGCGGCTCGTTGTCCTGCATAGATATCGATATACTTTTATCTTTGGCTGTAACATGTTACTCAGAGAGAACAGCTCCCTCTGACGTGGCTCGGAAGGCCGACTTCCTGGGCCGGATATTTATGACTGTTAGTGTGATGAGGCGAATATCAGTGGAGCAACCAAGCAAATGCAATGTATTGCGAATACATAGAAAGAAGGATCATTTATTGTATGATTATATGATAGCGGAACAAACACTGGTAGCAGTTACTTCTGTAAAATATCTGGTAGTATGCGTGCAAAACGATTTGAAGTGGTATTATCATATAAAATTAATTGCTGGTAAGGCGGGTACCAGGTTGAGATTCATTGGGAGAGTCCTTAGAAAATGTAGTCCATCAGCAAAGGAGGTGGCTTACAAAACACTCGTTCGACCTATACGTGAGTATTGCTCATCAGTGTGGGATCCGTACCAGATCGGGTTAACGGAGGAGATAGAGAAGATCCAAAGAAGAGCGACGCGTTTCGTCACAGGGTTATTTGGTAACCGTGAGAGCGTTACGGAGATGTTTAGCAACCTCAAATGGCAGACTCAGCAAGAGAGGCGCTCTGCATCGCGGTGTAGCTTGCTCGCCAGGTTTCTAGAGGGTGCGTTTCTGGATGAGGTATCGAATATATTGCTTCCCCCTACTTATACCTCCCGAGGAGATCACGAAAGTAAAATTAGAGAAATTCGAGCGCGCACGGAGGCTTTCAGACAGTCGTTCTTCCCGCGAACCATACGCGACTGGAACAGAAAAGGGAGGTAATGACAGTGGCACGTAAAGTGCCCTCCGCCACACACCGTTGGGTGGCTTTCGGAGTGTAAATGTAGATGGAGATGTAGATGAAGTGAGACCCTTTGCCGCCACCCACCTGTCTCTGTGTTGTAGTAAGCTGGGAAGGATATGCAGGGTTTATGGTGGCCTGTGTTTGGCTTTTAGAGCCAAGGAATCTCAGGAGTGGATTACTGAAAACCTGCAGAGCTGTCAGAGGCGATTTTACCGAAATTTCTGCCGGCCGGAGTGGCCGAGCGGTTCTAGACGCTACAGTCTGGAACCGCAGGACCGTTACGGTCGCAGGTTCGAATCCTGCCTCGGGCATTGTTGTGTGTGATGTCTTTAGGTTAGTTAAGTTTAAGTAGTTCTAAGTTCTAGGGGACTGATGACCACAGCTGTTAAGTCCCATAGTGCTCAGAGTCATTTGAACCATTTTGTTAATTTTAAGCGTCTGCGACGCCTTTAATTTTGGGTAATGTTAGGATATGCCTCTAGAAGGAAGGTTGGAAGTTCCTTGGCAATGTAGTATTTGTTTAAGTGCTTCTGCCTGCCTGTTATTAATTCCGTCCAGCCTTGAGGCAAATAAGTATCATTTGATATGATTTATGACGCACTGTATTAGTCGTGATTTAATATCAGCACAAATTATCTGTTCCTAGGGTGAAAGTGGACTTTTGTGTTGCGCGAATTTTATCAGGGTTAGTAATAAGAACCTATTTACTTATGTTTAATTTTGAACATTTTGGATAAATGCTGTGCTCAAATTTTAGTTGTCATTAACCGTCTTTCTGGACTTGGCTCCACCGCGTCTTATTCATTGGGGTTAACTTACTGTTTATTCTGCTCCAGATAATGTATATCGGATTTTTATTTATTTAAGTGGGTTATATGGTACTTCCAGTTTGTTTTAGGTGACATTGTCCGTTATGAGCTCGGCCTGGACAGTCTACGTGTCCAGGAGCCGTAAAATTTAAGTGAAATGGCTCGGGACTGAAACAGCCATTTTTCTTTAGGGTGTGGTATAATTGTTTAATTCTGACATTTCCTTAAGCCGACTGTAAGTGGTGTCTTAAATTTTCTGCTAACTTGTTAGAAGTTTTAAATTTAGAGCATCGTCCCGAAAGAAATTACATTAACCATTGAGAGCGTAATCATTTGTTATAATGTTGGTTTCGACTTGAGCTCGCACTTATTAGAATTTGTTTGTGCTGCAGGGAATTTTGTTAGGACTGATTGTGCTCTGGAGCTGGTGTTGTTTACCGATCCTTGTGAGGCCTATTCATTCTGAGTTCAGTCGGCTTACACAGCCGCCTGTTTATGTGATTCTGTGCACAAGCCTTGGGCAGCGAAAGCTCGCGCTATCCTCGTAGTGCTATTTCTTCCAAGCACAGACGTGGGTTTTAATGCTGGTGGTTGAAGTTAAGTTGGAATTTTGGAGCAATACTGAATCATTCTATTTCTTAACTAAAAAAGGTTCCCTTTTTATAGCTTTACTGCTTCTTCAAATTATTTAAACGTTTTACTGATACTTGAGAGCTCAAAGATAATTCTTATTTAATATAAGTTTTACTAATTTTAATATTGGTGAGGAACGCTGTAAGCATTGCTATCATGTCTGTTTTACAATGTCTTGAATCCTTGTTCTCCTTCTTTGCTTACTTTGTATTTTAGTATAAGAATTTTTTGGCAGTGGGCTATTTTGTGGTCTGTTCAGCTATATTCAATTTTTGATTGGTCTCTCTTCCTCATGAAGTTTTCGTTATTTATATGACTGTTTGAATTCTGAATGAAATTTGTAAACTGGGCGGGGTGACAGAGCGGTTCTAGGCGCTACAGTCTGGAACCACGCGGCCGCTATGGTCGCAGGTTCGAATCCCGTCTGGGGCATGGATGTGTGTGATGTCCTTAGGTTAGTTAGGTTTAAGTAGTTCCAACTTATAGGGGACTGATGACCTCAGAAGTTAAGCCCCATAGTGCTCAGAGCCATCTGAACCATCTGAAATTTGTATAATTAGTCTTATATCCTATTGTCTGGAAAACAGCGATTGCGTGCGAGCTATAACGGACATTTCTGAATATTGTTCAGCGATCATATTAATCGTTACTTAATTAAATTCTTAATTATACTTAATGTAATTCACGCTGTACAAAATAAATTTATATTTTGTTCCAGTGAATGAAATGTGCCAAATCCCCGTTGGTCTAGCCCTTCCTCGTTTCCCTTCCTGGCCAAATTAAGACCCCGTTTTACAATACTCAAGAACTGGTGCAGCACTACTAACGGAATAATATCCCTTTTCTGTGTGTCGTATCTTGAGATACGCGTGTAGATGAAGGCTTCAGTATTTGCCACCCACCTGGTGTATAAGGTAATTCACCGCTGTCGACGGTGGACATTCGTTGTACTGCGGACTGGCACCAGCCCTAGTCTGCAAGTATTTTTACGAAGTTAGGTAGGAATGGAGAACAATACATCATTTTCTTAAAAGATTAAAAATTTGTCTGCCATCTCTACTCGTAATATACAGTAAAAATAGAAGGTAACTGATCTGCTGCTTGTGTCTACGTAATATGCCTTTATCTGCTTGTAGTCCTTGAGAACAGGTAAACAGAGTTCTGCAACTTCAGTTCTCACCATTTAGGACTGACTATCCGTTATGCCTAAGTAGTGTTCTGATCTCCCATTACACCAAGATCTTAGAGCAGAGTTTCGAAAAATCAATAGTAGATTTCTGGTGATTTTTTGTAGTTTTCAGCCACTTATAACATTTCGAGAACAGCAGTGAACGGTGAGTGCACTAGGTTTCTTTTAATTGTCTATTTCCTATTTTGATTCTATGCACCTTAAAACTACGAGGGTTGCAGTTTTTCGAACTTTGTTCGATTTCTGCTCTTATTAGGGATATACTAGGTACTAAAACCGAAAATCGGGTGCTTCATAAACCAGCTATTTTGAACAGTTTTCAGTCGAGAGTGAGATTTTCACTCTGCAGTGGACTGTGCGCTGATATGAAAATTCCTGGCAGATGAAAACTGTGAGCTGGGCCGAGACTCGAACTCTGGACCTTTGCCTTTCGCTGGCAAGTGCTTTACCAACTGAGCTACCAAAGCACGACTCACGCCCCGTGCTCACAGCTTTAATTCCGCTAGTACCTCGTCTCTTACCAAACTCCACAGAAGCTCTCCTGCATACCTTGCAGAAGTAGCTCTCCTGGAAGAAAGGATATTGCGGAGACATGGCTTAGCCACAGCATGGGGGTTGTTTCCAGAATGAGATTTTCACTCTTCAGCGGAGTGTGCGTTGATATGAAACTTCCTGGCAGATTAAAACTGTGTGCCGGGCCGAGACTGGAACTCGGGAACTTTGCCTTTCGCGGGCAAGTGCTCTACCAACTGAGCTACCCAAGAACGACTCACTCCCCATCTTCAGAGCTTTACTTCCGCCAGTACCTCGTCTCCTACCTTCCAAACTTCACAATAGCTCTCCTGAGTAGCTCAGTTGGTAGAGGACTTGCCCGCGAAAGGGAAAGGTCCCGAGTTCGGTCCGGCACACAGTTTTAATCTGCCAGGGAGTTTCATATCAGGGTACACTCCGCTGCAGCGTGGAAATCTCATTCTGGAAACAACCCCCAGGCTGCGGCTAAGCCATGTCTCCGCAACATTCTTCCTTCCAGGGGTGCTACTTCTGCAACGTATACAGGAGAGCTTCAGTGAAGTTTGGAAGGTAGGAGACGAGGTAGTGGCGAAACTAAAGCTGTGAGAACGGAGCGTGAGTCGTGCTTGGGTAGCTCAGTTGGTAGAGCACTTGACCACGAAAGGCAAAGCTCCCGAATTCGAGTCTCGGTCCGGCACATAGTTTTAATCCGCCAGGAAGTTTCAGTTTTAAGTCGGGTTGAAGTGGAGCTGAAAAAAAGAAAGAAAATAAGCGATGAAATCAGAAACCACTCGTTTCAGTGATAGCCGCCGTTGCTAACAGGGCGTCCATTCGTAAATTGACGCCCTAATCATCCGGGGATGATGACCGCTCCCCTGCACACCTAGAACGCAACTCAGATCCGTGCGTTCATTTTGTGCTGCCCCCGAAATAGCTGTAGCAAAGCAGCAACTCCGAAAAGGTTTATTGTAAGCACAGGTACTGATATTAGCGCGCATACGGCTCAAGTACATTCTAAGCATGTACAAAAAAAGAATGTCATTCCTATTCATCAGCAAGAAGATGGTTTGCAGTTAAGTATCGAAACTGCGTTATCGACAGAGCGAGACGGAGGACTGCCGAATGAAACAGCCCATCGGTCGCTCGCGCCACTGACGCGACATTTTCCAGTTTTTAGAAATGAAACTGTCGCTGGGCTGGTGGTGGAGGATGGGGCATGGAGGGGGGGGGGGGGGGTAATCTGGCTGGCGAGCGACGGCCAGCGGGCCGACGTTATTTCCGGGGCCGGCCGCAGCCGCAGGCACATTGTGTGCGCCGTTGGCGTGTTTACAATGGCGGCGGCAGCGCGCGCCCGCTGCCACTCCGCTGATGGCGGCGCCGCCTCAAAGGGGCGACAGGGTAGGCCTCCCGCGACGCAGCCGCGGCGCAGGTGGCCGCGGCGCGGTGACACAGCCGTAGCCCCAGCAGGCTTCAAAGACAGCCCTGCGCTATGGCTGACGCTTGCGTACAGCTTACGGCTTACAAAGGACTCAGCTGCACGTGCTAGGCGTCACAACCTGGTGCAGACTGCTACTTAGAAAAATGTCTTTGGAAAGAAACGTCTTAGCGGTAGGAATGGGAAAAACCCATCGGTTATAACCGGCACCGGTATTTTAGTTCAGAATAACCGGTTTTTCCCGGTTTCTGTTTCGTCTCGCATATAACTGGTATATTTTACTTTATCCTAATAATTGAGCTATTTAACAGCAGTGGCGACAGGAACTTGCAACAATCATATGAGATAAGAACTTGTACAGCATTGCTGAGACAATACGAAATGTCCCCGTTGGCGTGTATTTTGGCTTATGGTAGGCGTATGTGTGCAGCGTGCGAGACTTACAGCAGTTTATGGTTCTCATCACTGGACGTAGGTTGCGTTGCAGAACAGCACTTACCCTAGTCTGGAAACATTTTTAAGAAGTGATGTAGCGATGAAGTGCAACGCTTCATTTTCTTCAAACGATTAAAGATTTTTCTGTAATTTTTATGAAATAACAGAAGAGGTAGGGAATTACGGTAACAGCACTAAATTTAAAATCTACCACTGATTTATTCATAGTATACAATAAAAATAGCTTCTTGTAGCTCCTGAATACGGACAAAGTAGCACCCTTTAGCACTGACTGGTCGTAATTCTCAAACAGTGGTTCAAATGGCTCTGCGCACTGTGGGACTTAACTGCTGTGGTGATCAGTCCCATAGAACTTAGAACTACTTAAACCTAACTAACCTAAGGACATCACACAGCCGGCCGCGGTGGCCGTGCGGTTCTGGCGCTGCAGTCCGGAACCGCGGGACTGCTACGGTCGCAGGTTCGAATCCTGCCTCGGGCATTGGTGTGTGTGATGTCCTTAGGTTAGTTAGGTTTAAGTAGTTCTAAGTTCTAGGGCGCTTATGACATAATATGTTGAGTCCCATAGTGCTCAGAGCCATTTGAACCATTTTTTTGACATCACACACATCATGCCCGAAGCAGGATTCGAACCTGCGAGCGTAGCGGTCGCGCGGGTTCAGACTTTAGCGCCTAGAACCGCTCGGCCACATCGGCCGACTCTCGAACAGTGGTATGATCTCCGATTAAAATATGATTTCTGAGTAGGCTTTCAAAAAATTTGAAACAATGACAAAATACTGCTGATATTTTGTAATATTTAACCAATTAACACCTTTCGACAAAAGCAACGAACTGTGGCTGGTCTAAGTTTTCTTTTATTTGCCTACTTATTTCAGTATTTTGATTCTACGTATCTCGTAACAGTGAGTGTCTATGAGCCGGTGCTGCTCGCTATTTAATTTTCTATTTCTTTTTTGAAACCATCCGCCTTCTCAGTACTCGCCGCGATGTCAATATTGAGATCGGACTGCAGTTCCTGGCCACCTCCTATCTATCGCGAGTTGGCTTCACACGCGCCGCGAGGCGGACAGAACGTAGAAGAAGGGGGTTGCTATGAGTTAGCTCTGGACTGCGCGTGAGAAGCGACGTTGGTGTCGGAGATCAAGGCCGCTTGGTCGGTGGGCCCGGCAGAATCAGTCGGTTGGGTACGCAACGCCGTCGGCTCGAAGATATTAGTGTGGAGGGCCAGTGTTGTCTCGATGGCGATCATCGTGTGGTCATTCAAGGGCTGAAAAGTGATTCCTTGGTTCTGCCCTTTGATTCCGATGAAGAATTACGCCAAGTTTGGTGTATGAGGTAAATATAAGACGTCTAAAAAGGTGAACGTTGGTGGCGCGTGCATCAGACTTGTGAGTGGTGTAAGCTTTGCTTCGGTACTGCTGTCTCCAGTTAGCTCGCTGCTTGGGAGGAGAGCGTTGATATCGGCATTGTCATGTATTTAGCTGCTTCAAAGTAAATGACTGTTTAGATCGTAGGTGGAACCAAGTGAAGGACCGAATCATTGGCCGCGCGGGGTAGCCGCATGATCTGGGGCGTCTTGCCACGGTTCGCGCTGCTCCCCTCGTTGGGGATTCGAGTCCTCCTTCTGGCACGGGCGTGTGTGTTGTCTTTACCGTAAGTCAGTTTAAGTTAGATTAAGTAGTGTGTGAGCCTAGGGACCGATGACCTCAGCAGTTTGGTCCCACAGGAACTTACCACAAATTTCCAAATTTTTCCGAATCACTGCTTGTCTTATTAAGAAACCTAAGTCAGCCCCACCGTGTTAAACTCTGTTATCTACAGTTACAACAAGTAATTGACACTCTGGGAGTGTCCACTAGTGGTCGGCCGGAGTGGCCATGCGGTTCTGGGCGCTACAGTCTGGAACCGAGCGACCGCTACGGTCGCAGTTTCGAATCCTGCCTCGGGTATGGATGTGTGTGATGTCCTTAGGTTAGTTAGGTTTAATTAGTTCTAAGTTCTAGGCGACTGATGACCTCAGCAGTTAAGTCGCATAGTGCTCAGAGCCATTTGAACCATTTGAGCCACTAGTGAACTTTGGGGAGGTACTGTTAAGTGTTTGTAGTAAGGGAAAGATTGACGGTGGAACTTTTCAGTCGCACGCTTGCAGTTCACTTCTTATTCTATTTTACGGTTCTGCTTGTCGTGGCGAAATCGCCGATAGTATTTTCATACTTTAGCTTGGGACGTCACTCTGTGGATTGGTGTGGCCCTCCCAAGAGCTTAAAGTCCCAGATATTTTCTTACTGCCTTGCTGAGGTTGCCTTGCAGGAGTTGTTGACTTGTCTCTTGTCTACCCCACCGTACTGCTGTTTGGGGCTGTGCGGTATAGTCGAAGTATTCAGTAGTACCACATCTACTCCCTCGCCCATTTTAATATTTGCGAGCTGCATCAGCGTCGACGTATAATGCCACTATGCAATTTGTGTAAGTTGGTTGAGTCCTGTTAACGTTTTGTACATCGTAGAAAATCTTTGCCGTGCCACAAATGATCCTGAAGGAGAGCACGGTGCACAACAGCGCATGACCACGACGAAATAAAAACAATTGTATATTTTTAACGGGTATAATCACTGAGATTAAGAGTTCATTTGTGTTTTTTATTTATTTTGAAAGGAAAAGATTACGTACCTGGTTAATTATAACATCTACGCTCAATTATTTGTCATAATTCGTTGGGTGCAGTATGCATCACATGTAGGAAGGTTTATTGTGTAAAGTGTTTAAAACGAATAAAAATATTTTGTCATACTGTGCGAATCGTAGAGGCTACGAGGTTTGAGTGTATGTTGATGGTAATCAGATTTTATTGCATTTGAGTTGCTTTAATTAAAAATTTTGTGTTAAATATTTTATTGCCTTATCTATGATATATATCTAATATCTGTATATATCTATATCTAATATCTGATATTTACGAAAATGTTGGTAATGCCATGTGGCGTAAGGATCTTTTATTTAACCATGCATTATGTTTTTCCTTTGCTTAAAAAGGGATTTTGAGTTTTAAACCTTGTAAATTGATTCTGAGAGCTGTTCTTTGATCTCTTAAAATACTACTTCAGGTACTTTCATAAACAAACTATATTGGGGATCATGTTGTTCATGATAACGAATGTTCACTTTCTTAAAATCAAGTTAATAAAGTTGTAAAATTTTAAAGTTAAAAAGGCTTTCATTAGAGAAACAGTGTCTGCCCGTACCCCCCACTACTTCCACGTATTCAAAGCATTGGCCTTCGGGCGTTGTCTGATGTTTTCCCCGGTATCTATCCCAGCTAGCGCCTGTGAGGCCATGTCAGTCTAAATGTTTCAATCTTTGTTCGAAAGTTTCATTCATTATACGTAATAATAGGAACAAAAGTCGAAAATCTGTTATTTCAGAAACCGGTAATTTTGAACGGTTCTAACAGTCAGATTAAAATAGCGTGAAAGAAAACGTTAAACTGAAAACTGGTAGTTCCTCGAAAACTGCCATCTCTAGAATACAGTAAAAGTATCTATTGAGCGAGCGTTCGGCTGCTTAGAACCAGAATTCTGTCAGCAATATCTATTGCAGCTCAAGCCACATGATTTTGGAACCGCACAATTTATCCCACATAGAGTTAAGGGTGTTTTGGGTGTTAGTACTTCGCGGCTACAGACAGATCACCTTCAGAAGCACCGTGAAACTTTGTATACGTGTTTTACAGGCGTGGTAACAGTGTGACGCCAGGAACTGAAGTTCCCTTAAAGATGTGACGAGCTTAGTATCATAGCTCGGATTCCACTTTGTGTACGGGTTTTCGGTAACGGGCTAAGAACTGACAGCCAACAATATTTTTTTACCTTATATGCTGCACTTATTCACACTGTCGAATCTCTATTCTAATTAATCGCATTACAATAACACTGTAGACGACGCTGAAGTGTCACGGTAAAGCAACTCATTTGCAGTTATGAAATTCTTACAGCAAATACGGTTGGCGATTTGAATCACTTGCTTGTCCGTAACTATTTTCAATTTTTCATTATTTATCCTTCTGCTTTTTGTAGATAAATAAAATGTGTATACCATCTCTTCGCCATCTCATCAAAAAAGTAAAACCAAATGCTATAAACAGAAAAATAAGCACGTAAATAAATAAGAATTACAAAACTAGTGCTAGAATTTTGAACAGTGAAGGAAGTGACAGCCAACAAAAAATTTTGATACTTGAAAATTTAGTTGCCGATTAAACACATACCATTCGCAGAAATTACCTCTACAATACAAGACTTTATAATCTCGTTCATTAGTATTTTTCAACAAATAAAATACTTCATAGCAACATGACATTTACAGTTATACATTTGCTATGGCTCAAATGGTTCAAATGGCTCTGAGCACTATGGGACTCAACTGCTGAGGTCATTAGTCCCCTAGAACTTAGAACTAGTTAAACCTAACTAACCTAAGGACATCACAAACATCCATGCCCGAGGCAGGATTCGAACCTGCGACCGTAGCGGTCTTGCGGTTCCAGACTGCAGCGCCTTTAACCGCACGGCCACTTCGGCCGGCAGTTATACATTTGCTATAACTGATCTTCCTTTCACATACACTAAAGCGCCAAAGAAACTGGTATGAGCATCATTATTCAAATACAGAGATATGCAAAAAGGCAGAATGCAGCGCTACTGTCGGCAACGCCTATGTAAGACAAGTGTCTGGCGTAGTTGTTAGATCGGTTACTGCTGCTACAATGGCAGGTTATCAAGATTTAAGAAGTTTGAACTTGTTAATATAGTCGGCGCACGAGCGATGGGACACAGCATTCCGTTCAACGAAACATCATCGATATGGGCTTCTGGAGCCGAAGGCCCACTCGTGTACCCTTGATGACTGCACGACCCACAGCTTTACATCTCTCCTGGGCCAGTCAACAATTACATCGGACTGTTGGTGACTGGTAACATGTTGCCTGGTCGGAGTCTCGTTTCAAACCATCGAGCGGATGCACGTGTATGGGTATGGAGACAGCCTTATGAATCCACGGATTATTTGAGCTGCTGGAGGCTTTTACTGGTGTGGGGCGTGTGCAGGTGGAGTGATATGGAACCCCCTGATACGTCTCAATACGACTGTGACAGTTGACATGTACGTAAGCATCCTGTCTGATCACCTGCATCCATTCATGTCCATTGTGCCTACCGACGGACTTGGGCAATTTCAGCAGGACGATGTGAAACCCTACACATCCAGAATAGCTAAGTAGTGGCTCCAGGAACACTTCTCTGAGTTTAAAGGCTTCGGCTTGCCACCAAACTCTCCAGACATGGACATTATTGAGCGTACCTGGGACTCCTTTCAATGTGGTTCAGACGTTCTCATACGGAGTTATGAAAAGCCGTGCAGGATTAATGGTGTCAGTTACCTCCAGCACTACTTCAGACAATAGTCGAGTCGATACCACGTCGAGTTGCGGCACTTTTGCGGCCCTACATAATACAGGCAGGTGTACCAATTACATTGGATCTTCAGAGTACTTCTCTTTACAACCGTAGCAACGACAATACTGCACCAAAGCTGTTACTGAAACTCAAAGGTGTAGAAACAGATGGCAAATGCGTGTTACATTCAAGTTACGCTATTACCACAAATTCTTGACAAGCAGTAGTATAACATTTTCTCGAGGCTAAGTTCAGTCCATAGAAATATACAGTCTATAGGGTTTTCTATATTTGGACTCACTCCCTCCTCCCTTGATGAAATGTGGTGAGATGTGGTGGGTCCTCCATTCCTTTAGATGTGCATCTACATTCATACTCCACAAGGTACTGTACGGTGTGCAGTTGTGGATACCCTGTACCACGACAAGGGTGCCCCTCGCGAAAAGAAATGAGACACATCTACTTGACACCCTACGCCTGCTATAGATCACCCCTAGGCGCTGTCCTTCGCTCGTCTCACTGCTTTATTACCGCATGGACACTTAAGAGTAGCAGGTCAGCACCATCTGAGTGATGTGTGTGAGCAAAAAGCAGGGGAAAAGGGCTGCGTGTAGTCTTACTCCAGTCGGACTGCTTAAAGGGAAAAAATGCATTCGAAAACAATCTAAAATTGTCGTATCAAAAGTAGTGAAGATCTTTCTACTGACCTGATCAACAGTGAAGAAGCCAGAAATAAGAGAAATTTTGCACTAGTCAGTAAAATTACAAGAATATCTTGTGGTGCTTTGAATCGACTGAACTCCGTATTAGCAGTGCAGTAACATCGTCAGTATTTCTAAACGTGAGAACGTGTTTTGAATTTCGAAGGAAGGGATATAAATGAAAAAAACCGACATTACAGAATTTGAAGATTTTGACAAAAACCTAGTACGTAAAACTGTACATAGATAATACGCCATGGGAGAGTATCAGACGGTCAGAAAAATACAGAGTGACCACCGTGAAAAAAATTAATGATTCTGGCTCTGAGACCTGCGTTCTTCGGCTTCTCCGCTCGCTTGGTTTTTGCTTCAGAAAGTGTAATGATGAACAGAAATTTTTAATGGGTTGCAGAGACAGTGCAGCGGCAAGAATGCAGTTTTGTGTAAAATGCAACTTATTGCTCCCAAAAGACAATAGTCCTGTAGTACATTTCGATAAAACTTCGGTTTCACAAAATGACACGCAAAAATATATTTGTTCGATTTCAACGGAAGTATTAGCCTGAAAATATTTACAGTTATTTTTGTATAGCTTAGATCGGCGATTTGGGTGATGGCTGCCGTAACGAAGGGCCAGTAAGAGTTGCAAATAAAAATTTTGCAGGAGGCACAGAATATTCTCGGTGGTATTACGGCGAGCAGTCAGAATTAAAACTCTGGCGATGGCATAGAAGTAATCGCGTGCTGTCGCGCATGGAGCGTCTCGTGTATAAAATGGGTTCATGTGTGTCATGGTACAGTAATGATATCTGAGATGTTACCAACATTAGTTGCACAGTTTCTTTAACAACTTTCTAACTGAAGGTCCAACACAACGCAAATTCATCACTGACGACATTTTTCGTTACGCTGTCGAAACGCTTTCACACTTCTTTATTTTTTAGCTCGGAATACTTTGATGTTTTCATGATAAAATATATATCACAGGCATCTAGGTCACTCTGTTCTTCCCCTCAGGCTGAAGTAAAAAAAGGAAGTTCTTCTTCAAATTTTTTCTAACGTTAGCTTGTATTTCTTCTCGTCGCAGCTGACAAGAATTTTCTTTTGCAAAGTACTCCATCAAATTGTAGAGTAAAAACAGAGATGTCTAATATTTTTTTCTGAATTTCTATTAGCATTTGAAATTATCACTAACATAGTAATGCTGTACATCTGTGAGATGACACTGAAATGCCTGCTTTCGTGGTGGCCGCTTATCGTAACTTCCTCTCCCGTTTCACTCGCAAACAGAGTGAGGGACAACAAACTGCATGAGTCCTAATTTCCCGCATCTTACCACCATGATCATTACGCGAAATGTGTGGTGGTGGCACTTGAATCATTCCGTGGGCGGCTTCAAGTACAGGTTCTCTAAATTATCTCGATAGTGTTCCTCGAAAAGTACTCCACTTCCCCTTCATGGTTTCCCATTTGAATTTCTGAAGCATCTCCAAAATACTTGCGCGTTGTTGGAACGTATCGGTAACAGAACTAGCAGCCCGCTCCTAAACTGCTTCGATGTCTTCCTTTAATCCGACCTCGTGCGGATTACCAGGTACGCAGGAAAAGGTCGCAGTATCGTCCGTCCTATATGTGGTCTTCTCTACAGACGAACAGCACTATCCTAAAATTTTACCAGTAAAATGAAATCGACCATTCACCTTCCCATCCATAATCCTCACACGCTACTACCTCTCCATGTCGCTCTTAAAGATTACGCACAGATATTTAAATTGCGTGACTATCTTCTGTACAGAAGAGCCACACATAGCCAAAATTTTTCATTCATCTGAAGTCCACCATTCGCCTTGCCGACCACAAACCTCACATGCTTGTTGCACTTCATATCGCTTTGCAATGTTCGCCCAGATATTTAAAGGAAGTGACTGTGTCAAGCAGCATGTTGCTGATGCTGTATCCGAAGTTTATGGGCTTGTTTTACGTACTCATCCGCATCAACTTACATTTTACTACGTTTAGAGCCAGCTGCCATTCACCACACCAACTAGAAATTTTGTCTAGATCATCTTGCATCTTTCCACAGTCAGTTAACTTCAACATCACCTCGTATACTATTTACTCATTAGCAAACAACTGCAGTTTGCTGCATACCCTGTCCACCTGATGATTTATGCATACAGGAAATAACAACGGTTCCATCACACTTCCACGGGTCACTGCCGACGATATCCTAGTCGCCTAGTGGGTTCTATTACTCCAGAAGTCTTCGAGCCACTCATATACAGGGTGGTCCATTGATAGTGACCAGGCCGAATATCTCACGAAATAAGCGTGAAACTAAAAAACTGCAAAGAACGAAACTCGTCTAGCTTAAAGGGGGAAGCCAGATGGCGCTACGGTTGGAGCGCCAGATGGCGCTGCCATAGGTCAAACGGAAATCAACTGCGTTTTTTTAAAAATAGGAAGCCCTATTTTTATTATATATTCGTGTATTACGTAAATAAATATCAATGTTTTAGTTGGAACACTTTTTTCGCTTTGTGATATATGGCGCTGTAATAGTCACAAACGTATAAGTACGTGGTATCACGTAACATTCCGCCAGTGCAGACGGTATTTGCTTCGTGATACATTACCCGTGTTAAAATGGACCTTTTACCAATTGCGGAAAGTGTCGATATGGTGTTGATGTATGGCTATCGTGATCATAATGCCCAAAGGGCGTGTGCTATGTGTGCTGCTCGGTATCCTGGACGACATCCTCCAAGTGTACGGACCGTTAGCCGTATAGTTACGTTAATTAAGGAAAGAGGAAGTGTTCAGCCATATGTGAAACGTCAACCACGACCTGCGACAAATGCTGATGCCCAAGAAAGTGTTTTAACTGCTGTCGCAACTAATCCGCACATCATTAGCAGACAAATTGCGCGAGAATCGGGAATCTCGAAACGTCGGTGTTAAGAATGCTACAACAACGTCGATTGCAGCCGTACCGTATTTCTAAGCACAAGGACTTGCATGGCAACGACTATGAACGGCGTGTACAGTTCTGCCACTGGGTAAAAGAGAAATTACGGGACGGTGACAGATTTTTTGCACGCGTTCTATTTAACGATGAAGTGTCATTCACCATCAGTGGTAATGTAAACAGGAATAATATGCACTATTGGGCAACGGAAAATCCACGATGGCTGCGACAAGTGGAACATCAGCGGCCTTGGAGGGTTAATGTATGGTGCGGTATTATGGGAGGAAGGATAATTGGTCCCCATTTTATCGATGGCAGTTTAAATGGTGCAATATATGCTGATTTTCTACGTAATGTTTTACCGATGTTACTACAAGATGTTTCACTGCATGACAGAATGGCGATGTACATCCAACATGATGGATTCCGGCACATAGCTCGCGTGCGGTTGAAGCTGTACTGAATAGCATATTTAATGACAGGTGGACTAGTCGTCGAAGCACCATACCATGGCCCGCACGTTCACCGGATCTGACGTCCCCGGATTTATTTCTGTGAGGAAATTTGAAGGATATTTGATATCGTGATCCACCGACAACGCCTGACAACATGCGTCAGCGCATTGTCAATGGATGTGTGAACCTTACGGAAGGCGAACTACTCGCTGTTGAGAGAAATGTCGTTACACGTATTGCCAAATGCATTGAGGTTAAAGGACATTATTTTGAGCATTTATTACATTAATGTGGCAGTTACAGGTAATCACGCTGTAACAGCATGCGTTCTCACAAAGGTACATGAATCACATTGGAACGACCGAAATAAAATGTTCAAACGTACCTACGTTCTGTATTTTAATTTAATAAACCTACCTGTTACCAACTGTTCACATATAATTGTGAGCCATATGTTTGTGACTATTACAGCACCATATATCACAAAGCGGAAAAAGGGGTCGAACTAAAACATTCATATTTCTTTACGTACTACACGAATATGTAATAAAAAATTGGGGTTCTTACTTAAATAAAACGCAGTTGATATCCGTTTGACCTACGGTAGCGCCATCTAGCGCGCCAACCATAGCGCCATCTGGTTTCCCCCTTCAAGCTAGACAAGTTTCGTTCTTTGTAGTTGTTCCGTTTGACTCTTATTTCGTGAGATATTTGGCCCGGTCACGATCAATGGACCATCCTGTATATGGGAACCTATTCAATATGCTCGCACCTTTGTAAAGATACTGCATTGGAGCACCGTGTGAAATGTTTTGTCGGAAATGTAGAAATATGGAAGCTGCCTGTTGTCCTTCATCCACAGTGCGCAATACATCATATGAGAAAAGGGCAAGGTGAGATTCGCACGAGCGACGCGTTCTAAAGCCGTGCTGATTAGTGGAGCGAAGCTTCTAGGTCTCAAGCAAATTAATTATATTCGAACTCAAAATACGTCCAAGAATTCTGCAACAAACAGATATTAAGAATACTGGTCAGTAATTTTGAGTGTCTGTTCTTTTACCCTTTTTGTACAGAGAATTCATCTGAGCTTCATCCAGTCTCTTGAAACTTCGTGCTGGGTGAGAGATTCGCGTTAAATGCCATAGAATACTCTTTGTAAAACAGAACTGGGATCCTATCCGGACCTGGAGACGTAATTTGTTTTCATCTCTTTCCGTTCTTCCTCTACGACAGGGATACTTATTACTATGATGTCCACACGGGACGGTGTGAAGATCAAACTACAGTATGTTAATACAATTCATCTGCGAAACGCGAAATTTAATATTTCAGCTCTTCTTTTACCACATTATACCGCCACATCAGGCTGGTCAACGAGTGACTGGATGGAAGGCTTAGACCCGGGTAGTGATTTTACATAGGACCAAAATTTTCTCGACTTCTCGGCCAATCTTTCGCTGACCTGTGACATAGGTAATTGTAGCTTTCCTCGGTCACACACGTTTTCACAGATGCACCAATCTCTAGTAACCTTTGCCTGTCGTCATTTTCGTGTTGTTTTTGGTACCGAGAATGCAACAGCCTTTGCTCACATAAAGTTTGCCCATTATTAGGGCAGCAACACGTAAAAATGAATTTCTTTTGTTTTGAACATTGAGTACATATTTCCATAAAACATCTTTTATTTTCAAATTATATGACATAGTGTTATTAACATGTGACTAAAAACACTTTATTTTAAAGATGCCAACCATGATTAGGATTCGGAGAGGAAGACAGACAGACAGACAGACAGAGACAGAGGGACAAAAAGGATCCACAGAAGTGGTATTAACGGATCTCTGAAGTGACGGATCCCTAAAAAATTACCTTTTGCTACTACGTATATTATATACATTAAGTTTCATTCAACCTTTTCATACTTAGCAGATGGAAGAGAACGTTGTTTGTACCTTTCCTTGACTAGTATGATTATGTAGCGTTTCAGTCTCTTGATTTATATGATGGCTAAGAGAATTCTTGTTTGCGTTCAGCGTAGCTTCCTTCCACAAATGATTAACTTCTTACTCACAGGTGTGTTTCGTCTCGTTGACATGGTGCTTAACATACGCATTGTAAAATTTTTTACACAAATTGAAGCTGAACACAACATCGCCTTTATATCCATTGCAGAATAATACACACATCCAAAAAAGTTTTGCATCACCCCGGTTCCCAGAACTTCTGAAGATAGACATTGACTTTAGATATCGTATCAGTCCCTTTGCCTGTTCTGAGATTTCACTAAGCCCCGCCAATAGTTTAAACAACCATGCATGAGCAGCGCCTATTAGACGGAGAGGGTCCGACAGCTGATCAGATACAGTCTTTCCACCAGGAACGATGCACACATATGGCTTCAACCAGACAATCGTCGGAGACGTGTCTAGAGACAACCCGGTCAGGCTGAACGCCTTAGACACACTGTCCAGAGAGTGCAGAAAGGTGAAGGCTCCCTGCTGTTTTGGGGTGGAATTATGTGGGGCTGACGAAAGCGGCTGGTGGTCATGGAGGATTTGTGTGACAGGCAGTGGAGAAAGACCATAGAACTGGAAGGAGATTGCAAAGGAAAATATGGTGTTTGTAGATATAACGTCATTCTTTCACGTACGTAGTTTCCGTTAAGTAAAATAAATAATTGTTGAATGTAAAGAATGTGGGGCACTGCTTTATGGACATCCGTTGCTACATCTCAGTGTCGGACATTGTCTTTAGATATGATTATGGCACCAATTCAAATATTTCATGTGTCCGCTTAGGATAGTCGTAGTCATGGCAAACCAATATTGAAATAATACAAGAAGTTTGTTTTAATTAAAGGGAGACACAAATATCGAGACCACCATTTCGAGACTTCCGTATTCTTCTGACAGCTATTATCAAATGGTTTAAATGGCTCTAAGCACTATGGGACTTAACATGTGAGGTCATCAGTCCCCTAGACATAGAACTACTTAAACCTAACATCGCACATATCCATGCCCGAGGCAGGATTCGAACCTGCGACCGTAGCAGCAGCGCGGTTCCGGACTGAAGCGCCTAGAACCGCTCGGCCACAGCGACTGGCACAGCTATTTTGTTAATGCTTGAATATACGCATTAAATATTATTTAAGAAGTATGTCCAACCCCTATGCATGGATGTGGTATACGATATAAATGAAGGCACATATTTACTCTACATGATGGTGCTCTCCTTTACGCAAACTCGTTTGGAAATATATCATTTTTCCTTCAATTTTTCAGTCTATAAAAATTCACAGTTTTCGTCTGTGGAACAAAATACATACTTTTTTGTACTCTTTCATCATCAGAATTGGTAGTTGCGTTACTCGTTTTTAAATAGAACGTCCATTTCCAAATGAAAGGCGGAACAGTGGACGAAGAAGGAATGTGACGAGCAGTTGCAACATACATTGATTTCAAAACAATTTTACTAGATGACAGAAATGGAGAAAACAACCAACAAGCCGTAGAAAATCTCGTTCTGTGCGGGTGGGGATTATTTTGCCGAAATACAAGGACACGATGGGTTTTCATGAAGGGCAACAAAACGAGGCGTAGAATATCGCGGACGTACCGCCGTGCTGTAAGTATGCAGCGGACGACAACCAAAGGGGTCCTGCTATTAAATGAAAAGGTACGTCACAGCATTACTCCTGGTTGTCAGGTTGTATATTTTGACATCCTTGATAAAAAAAAAACGCCTTTGGTAATAGCAAGAAAAATAAGAAAACCTCCATAGGATATATCGAACTAGAAAAACAGTTTAACCTGGTGCAAGTTTACTGGATTTTTGATATCCACACAAACATCGATATAAGTCGTGGGAAAGATAGATAGTATAAAGTTATTTAGGACATCAACAGGGAACAATGGAAATGGTAAACGAAGACACAAACAATAGCACTGAAAATGGCGGATGACAGGGATTGAATCTTCCTCCCCTACAGATGAAACTGAACTTCGAAAAATCTATAAATGGTATTTTCAGGAACCAGATAAAAATTGAAGATAGAAAGTAATCAGTGATAAGAGTCGTTGATTGTTTTGCTATCGTAGGACAAATTAAAGAGTTTGTAAAATAGAATGAACAATCTAATGAGCGCTGAATGTGGATTGACAGTAAGCCGAAAAAATGAGTAAGGATTGACAGCAAGCAGTAAAAATATAGAAGTAAATGAAGTAACGAAAGTAAGATTAGCAAGAAGCTAGATATAAATTACGGGGGCCACTTGTACAGAGTGAAGGATGCCGTTATTTAGGCAACAAACTATTGTAGGACGGACTGAGCACGAAGTGTGAGGTGCGATCAAGAAGTTTCTATTAGCAGGCCGTACAGTCCATAGTCGGAATGTCAATCAAGCCAAATCACCGTGAGTACTGAGTCTGTCACCTGACCGGTGCACTACGTTGAAGATATCCCTTTCGTGATACACCGTCTCCTGGCCGGTAACTACCTGCTGCACATTATCATCCGACAAGAATCATCGATCACTCAAGGCTTTCTCTAAGGGACCGAAGGAGTGATAGTGGCATGGGAAGGGACGAGAACTAAACGGCTGCTGCTAGTGTGTCTACAACCTGCGTTGGTATAACTTCCGCATCACTACATTTTCTAAATGGGGCCTGCGTTATCATGAAGTAGCAGCGCCTCTTGTCGCAGTTATCATTCCACGATGGTGGTTTTCGGCAGACATGCAGCATCATACACATTCTTCATTCTCCGATGGTTTTCTACCGGTGTTCGCCGCCGGCAGACAAAGAGGTAATAACAGCAGGCTGGTCCCATAATTCACGGCTCCGCATTTACTTCATATACGACGCAAAAATATGAATGGCACACTACTCCCTTGCATACATCACGGGCTTTTATACTGACGTCGAAGTCGTCTTACGCTTCAGCAACGCCCTCAAGCGGAAACATTTTGACAACCCTTTATATCTACGAAACAGATTTGCCCAGGGGAAAGTGCGCTCCTCGATATTAGAAGTCTGCCAACATCAAACATTGAAACTAATTTGAGAAAGAAATTTCTTGGGACACACGTCAGGAGCACTTCATTCTGCAGAAGCGAATCATGGAATGTGCGAAAACTGGAAAAGACGAACATCGAAGCGTTTGCGATGTTGTGTTACAGAACGATTATGAAAAATAAGTTGACTGATACGATACGAAATGAAGAGGTGCTACTCAGAAATGACGGTGAAAGGGATAAGTAGGTTACACCAACTAGAAGGCATTGGGGAATAATTTCGAAGGTACTAAAAGGACCCACAGAGGACAGAATCTGTAGAAAGACACAGAGACTGGAATTAAGATTTCCAAGGGACTTCGAATAACGTTCTAAAATTTATATTGTTGCAAAAATAACAACGAAAAGTATTAAGAGTACATCAGATCATTTGCGTTTTGTTAGATGAAGCTTGTCTCCTTTGCTGGTATCCCGAACTCTAAAATATTCTACAGACGCCCGTCATGCAAGGGTCCCCACGTATACATTCGTTCTTCATTGTTCTCATCTACATCTACATCTACATGATTACTCTGCAATTCACATTTAAGTGCTTGGCAGAGGGTTCATCGAAGCACAATCATACTATCTCTCTACCATTCCACTCCCGAACAGCACGCGGGAAAAACGAACACCTAAACCTTTCTGTTCGAGCTCTGATTTCTCTTATTTTATTTTGATGATCATTCCTACCTATGTAGGTTGGGCTCAACAAAATATTTTCGCATTTGGAAGAGAAAGTTGGTGACTCAAATTTCGTAAATAATTTCGCCGCGACGAAAAACGTCTTTGCTTTAATGACTTCCATCCCAACTCGTGCATCATATCTGCCACACTCTCTCCCCTATTACGTGATAATACAAAACGAGCTGCCCTTTTTTGCACCCTTCCGATGTCCTCCGTCAATCCCACCTGGTAAGGATCCCACACCGCGCAACAATATTCTAATAGAGGACGAACGAGTGTAGTGGAAGCTGTCTCTTTAGTGGACTTGCATCTTCTAAGTGTCCTGCCAATGAAATGCAACCTTTGGCTCGCCTTCCCCACAATATTATCTATGTCGTCTTTCCAACTGAAGTTGTTCGTAATTTTAACACCCAGGTACTTAGTTGAATTGACAGCTTTGAGAATTGTACTATTTATCGAGTAATCGAATTCCAACGGATTTCTTTTGGAACTTATGTGTATCACCTCACACTTTTCGTTATTTAGCGTCAACTGCCACCTGCCACACCATACAGCAATCATTTCTAAATCGCTTTGAAACTAATACTGGTCTTCGGAAGAACCTTACTAGACGGTAAATTACAGCATCATCTGCGAACATCCTAAGAGAACTGCTCAGATTGTCACCCAGGTCATTTATATAGATCAGGAACTGCAGAGGTCCCAGGATGCTTCCCTGGGGAAGACCTGATATCACTTCAGTTTTACTCGATGATTTTCCGTCTGTTACTACGAACTGCGACCTTCCTGACAGGAAATCACGAATCCAGTCGCACAACTGAGACGATACCCCGTAGGCCCGCAGCTTCATTAGAAGTCGCTTGTGAGGAACGGTGTCAAAACCTTTCCGGAAATCTAAAAATACTGAATCAACTTGAGATCACCTGTCGATGGCGGCAATTACTTCGTGCGAATAAAGAGCTAGCTGCGTTGCACAAGAACGATGTTTTCTGAAACCAAGTTGATTACGTATCAATAGATTGTTCCCTTCGAGGTGATTCATAATGTTTGAATACAGTATTTGCTCCAAAACCCTACTGCAAACCGACGTCGATGATATAGGTCTGTAGTTCGATGGATTACTCCTACTACCCTTCTTAAACACTGGTGCGACCTGTGCAATTTTCCAATCTGTAGGTACAGATCTGTCGGTGAGCGAGCGGTTGTGTATGATTGCTATGTAGGGAGCTGTTGTATCAGCGTAATCTGAAAGGAACCTAATCGGTATACAATCTGGACCTGAAGACTTGCCCGTATCAAGCGATTTGAGTTGCTTCGCAACCCCTAAGGTATCTACTTCTAAGAAACTCATGCTAGCAGCTGTTCGTGTTTCAAATTCTGGAGTATTACATTCGTCTTCCCTGGTGAAGGAATTTCGGAAAACTGCGTTCAATAACTCCAATTTTTTACGTAGCCCAAACTAGCCACTGTAACGAATGGTGATAATGATGGTGAGATGATGAGGACAACACAAATCCCCAACGCGGCCTGGTATCGAAACTGGGACCCTGTGATTCAGAGGCAGCAACGCTAGCCACTAGACCACGAGTTGCGGACGACAGGCGTCAACCTAGGATGAATTTTGTCACCATCCCTTCCCATATTAGTCGAAAATTTCATAATGAGGAAAACTATGTACTCTGACATGGGCATACATCTGAAGGAGCATTTTATGCTTACGGATTTGGGTCTTGGAGGAGGAAGAGGAGCTAACGGACACTCAACGTCGAGGTTATCAGCGCATCTAGATTTCGCTGAGAACATTGTTTTTCCGGCATAAACACCAGAAAGCTTACAAGCAATGACAGAATCTTAATGGAATGACCGTTTTTAACGCCAAAAATAAATGGTGATGAAACAAAAACGATGTGCATAAAAAGTGGAAATGTATCTACTCAAACTATAGTACAATAGCAGGTATTATAAGATTGTGACTGGTCTCCATATCCCGGCAGACTTTGCATTAATAACGGGGATATAAATGCAGGCAACTCAGGAGAAACTGAGTCTTCTAGGGAATGCGATCCGTATGGAAGTCAGATTATCAGCATACTCACAAAGCTACGGCTGCGTTCCCCTATCTGTATAGTAGGAGTTAATGTCGGTGATTGCCATACTGAAGTAGTAAATTTCTTTATCACTTTCTTGTTCTAGAGGGTTGTTTAAATGTGGGGGCGGGAATCAAACTGACTAAATATTGAGAAGTGGTCAGCAGAACAGAGGAGGGCCGTTGGGGGAACCTGAGCCCTCTTCAAAAGACAGGCACTGCCTTTACGACAGGGTAAGGAGGAGCCATGTAAAAGCTGAGTCCAGTATATTGCATGTGAGCTAAGCTCTACCGGAGAGGCGCCATCCGTGTTTGCATCTTAAATGACGGACAGCTATTGTGTTCTGCTTTAGATGCAGCATGTTCAGAGGAAATAAGGAAGCACGTTATGATCTAACAATAATGTGCAGTACCGCATGGTCCTGCGCCTTACTTGAAGCTCATTTTCTGGAAACCGCTAGTCTCAGGTCGGTGCAAACATACTATCTGTGAAGTGGAGCAAGACGAAAGACCGTCCAGCTTATTCGTGTTTAAGAGCACAGCATGCACAGCTACGTATGTGGTTGGCATCAAGTTAACTAAATTATTGTTGACTCCGCTAAGAAACAGTAGCAGCTGCTATCTTTGGATAATATAAATAATTTTTTAACGAGAGAAGAGAACTTGCTTGTGTATTTGTGGATTGGTTGACACACAAAATGGAACACATGCGGAAGTCAGAAGCTGCCAGTATATGAGCTTGAGCACTACAAACCTCCACGCTTGATTAATTTTATTACAATTGAGAAGAGAGGGAAGACTGCAGCATTTGCTGAAATGGATCTGATTGGGTGACACTCGAAACAATCACTGAAATTTGTCATCAAATTCACGTACAGAGCTCTTACGCAAAAAGGCAGAGCAAAATTGCTGCTCGTTACTGGGAGCACTCTGTATAACTTATTTCCATCCGGGGCTCGCCAGGAGATGCTGCAGCCAAGAGAAGGAGAGCAGCCTTCGGTGCAGGCCAGATGACTCAGAATTATGCAGCTACTACAGAAGATACTCTTAGGTTCGAGTAATAATAAGCACCGTGACCAGCTGCTATGTTCGCAAACTGAGTTACAGGATGTGTGTGAGAATTTCAGGTTTACGTTAGGGCCCTCACAATATTAATCTAGGTGCATTTATTTGCAATTCCGAGTTCAGCATGTGATCAATTTAGATGGTTGGTGCATAGATGGTTCTTTCTGTAGCTCCTTCTTTCCTCACTGATTAACAATCGGCAATCGCTGTGCGGCTTCGTGAACTTAGTTCTGTTGACCTTTACCTATTAACTTTTGTTTCATTAGCCGACCTCTGCCGTTGTAATCTGTGTTAATACTCGATGAACGTAACAGTTTTCTATCTTTGTGCACTTGTTGCTAGATTCAAGTCTAAAGGACTTAAAATAAGTGGGAGTTTATAGTGAAGTCTAAAGGAATTTGTAATAAGCAGGGTTTTATAGTGAACATTGTTTCATTCAGTCGTTTGATGAACCCCGCGTCTTAATTATCTTATGAGTTACAGGACCTATGCTTCACGTGTGCTAAGGCAACTGCTGATTAATAAATTCCGTTCATTAACTTATCCCTTGGACGACACCTATAATGCACGTGATCCTATTGGAGCGATCTAGTTATCAGTGAGGTCATCTAGTACAAATCTTTTTGAAATCCACATGAGTATGTCGATCAGTCAGACGTAACCTCACTATATACGCATCTGAGACCTGAAAGATACCGCTACGGTCGCAGGTTCGAATCGTGCCTCGGGCATGGACGTTTGTGATGTCCTTAGGTTAGTTAGGTTTAACTAGTTCTAAGTTCTAGGGGACTAATGACCTCAGCAGTTGAGTCCCATAGTGCTCAGAGCCATTTTTTGAACCTGAAAGATAACAGGAAAATCATCACACAAGATCAATAATTTTTACCGACGGTACTTGAGGTGAATTTTGAAGATGTGATTTCGTGACTCGGTTTCAAGTGATGTGCTGCTCAAAAGAAGTTTTCTATGCAGCTTGCGTAGAATCGTTGCTGAAATGAAAATTAACGTTATTGAGCATGTTCCACTCATGACAGGTGAAAGGAGCCTCAAATTAGCGCGGTTGTGGAAATGATCGGATGGAAATAGAAGTGCGGGGTGACCTCATAAGTCTTGGAAAAAAACTTTAGCAATCTGCAATGTCTCGACGTAAACTCAAAACTAAAAGCCTGCAGTTGATTACGATTGTTGGAGGAACCTTAATGCGCGATACGCTAACTAGCATTGGAGGAAATAAGTATGTGTCGCTACTGCGTTCCACGACGCAACAGAACTGAAGAGTACACATTGAAACATTTGTGGTTAATTAGCCCTGCGAAAGTACAATATGCTGTAGTGTGGCTTAAGCTATACAACCCCTATAGCGGGGTGATCATGAGCTCAGATTGTCGTAGATCAAAAGAACGATAAATTTATTGTCTCCTATTGCAACATGCCGTTCCGAAGGTATTTCCATCCTTTCGTACTCTTACGGATTTATGGATAACATTGTAAGATGCCAGGTGTCAGTTCCCACCAGCACTACTTCAGACATTAGTCGAGTCCATAACACGTCGTGTTGCGGCACTTCGGCATGGTTGCGGCGGCCCTACACGGTATTAAATGGGTGTACCAATTTCTTTGAATCTTTATTATAATTTCAAGTAGGAATGTTGCAAAGTTTATGAACAGAATGATCTTCCTATCGTAACAAGGTCGATTGTAAACAAAAATAACTATGATTTAAATTTAAAACTTTATATTGTATACAAAAGTCATCATCCTCCATTGTCAGGTTGAGATACTGCAGAATTCAGCCCAATGAAATGGCTGAGCCGGCCTGAGTGGCCACGCGGTTCTAGGCGCTACAGTCTGGAGCCGAGCGACCGCTACGGTCGCAGGTTCGAATCCCGCCTCGGGCATGGATGTGTGTGATGTTCTTAGATTAGTTAGGTTCAATTTGTTCTAAGTTTTAGGCGACTGATGACCTCAGAAGTTAAGTCGCATAGTGCTCAGAGCTATTTGAACCATTTTTGAAATTGCTGAACGGCGACATAATGTATTAGTGGCAAGGCACTCAAAGCTTATTACATATAATTCGAATATCGTATATTGTACGTATTTGGTAGGCACAAGGTATGTACAATGTCCGTATAATATCTGGCGTGTACATGTAACACTGCCAAGCGAGGAGATCAGAGTTCATATACAGACCGTAATACCACACCCAGTTGTTAAATGTTTATGTTGTACCTCACCAGTCTCGTTGTTAACATTCAGGGTGACGGATGTGGCGATTAAAAGTGACACGGCAGTGCTTGAGTTTGTGGGAGCAGCTTTTATTCTGTAACTTCCCGGTCGAGTAACAACAACTTTCGAGAGGGAACAGTGCTTTCACCGCAGTGTTTGCTAATGGTATATGCCACCTTTTGTTCTCATATGCACCTGTAATTCATTTACCTCACCCGAAAACATTTCTCGCGTTCCTTTAATCTCCCATTTGGGAACTAGATGAGTCAAGGTGCATTCAAAACTTTTCAATGTGAATTTTCGAAACTTGTTAAGAATACATTGGAGTAAACTGAAAAATCAGTTGCATGACACGGACTATTCGATCAATATCAAAATATCTATTAGTTATTTAGTGTTACTTTGTACTCTGCGTTGATTTACGAGTATGGAAGCTGCATAAGAACGAGATAAGCTGTGAAAAGTGCAAAGTAGCTGATTTTCCATGTGCAAGGAAATAAAATGCCTGTCTGTGCTGAGTTGGTTACCACTATCCATGTTAAGATACTTTTCGACAAAACTAGTGGCAACTTATCGCCCGTTTGCAAATTAGCGTTGCGATTAGAATGCAGGGAGAGATCATTAAAGGTAACGGCAACTATTATTTCTACGAACACAAGTCAGTACCTATTCCTTAACTCAATGATCATATGATCTAGCCCCTCCCCCCTTGCCACAAATTTCGAAGCTGGTAGTAAGCCGTGGAGCCGCTTTCGGTTGGCAATGAAAATTCGTTTTAGACAACTTGTTGTGCTGCGTGCATGTACAAGAATATTTTGCGTTAAAATTCTCCCTAAAGGGGCTGACCCATTTTCATTCTTTCGTATAAGTGTTTCATGATAGTACGAGCAACGTCCTGTTTCATGTAGCAACTTATTGCGACGTATTTTCAGTTCCAGCGACCGAAGTCAAAGAGCAGCATGCCACAATTTCCAATAGAGAGTGTGTTACTAACATTCTTGGAATCAGTTCTTAGACCATGAATAAAACGTTCTCGGTTTTCCAGCCGCGTCAGTTCGAATAAAATCCTCGAGGTTTCGATGGCGGAGATGGCCATCGAAAGCTCGAGGAGTTTATTCGAATTCACGCGGCTGGAAAACCGAGAACGTTTAATTCATGTTTGCCGTCGCGAAAGACTCCGAGGACACAGGTCTTAGATCAACTGGATGTGGTAGAACACCAATGCAGTTTTTTTATTTAATTTTATTTAATTTTTTTATTTCATCTCGTAGCTCAGTGCTCCCACAGATACTACTCCATTGTTTGGTGAAATTCTGATCTTTTTTACAAAAGGACTGAAAGACTTTCAAATAAATTCGTGTACATAAATGAGGCGTATTGCTGATCATTGCCGCATGCCCAGTTTTGGAGTCGATGCTATCACAAACCAGCATATTCGTCCAAGAGTTAAAGTCGACGAATATACGAACACTTATACAACGATGAAGCGAATTTCTTAAGAATGAATGTAGGGGTGAGTCACTTCAGAGTGCGGATTGTGACACGTAATATCCACAGACGAGGGCCAGGGTCGTCGTGACGTGAAGTCCTGACAGTCCAAATCGTACTCGATATCTGGAAGACAGGGAATGTAGTGAAGATGATATTACTGTGGCACATAACAGCAGTTTTAGGGTCTGTACGAAATGGTGGTGGTCTGCTGCACTCGCGAAATTAAGAGGATCTGTTCAGAAGTTAGACTGCCAGGATCTGTTCAGAAGGTATACTGCCCCACGAATTTCTATACTTGGGTGATTTTTGCTGGTGCATGGCTAAAGGGCGGAGTGGCGCAAGGGCTAACAAAACTGTTTTCATTACCTTTTTGTTTACTGTGTTACACCCTCAAGAGTAACTTTCCACTACCAATCTCTCCACCTGACAGTAGCACATACACCAACCTCCTTGATTACTTGTTGCATATATTTATATCCCTGACGACCCTTAGAAATTCCACTCTCTCTATTCACTGATGTCTAAACTTGTTCTACCACCCTACAGTTTCTACTAGTCACCGTCTTCCCGACATTATTTTCCTCTCCTCTGAGAAAGACTTCACATTCTATCTGTCCACTACATTTTCAACAGCCTTCTGTGACAATATGACAAATGCTTCAATTTGATTTATTTCTGGCTTCCCAATAATCGATGATCCACTTCCAAACGATTTTGTGTGCTCCGGATGTACATTTTGAGAAATTCCTACCTCAACTCAAAGCCTTCGTTTGCTACTAATTTTGTATATATGTATATATATATATATATATATATATATATACAGAGTGATTATAAGTCTGAATGACGTCAAATTGCGACGTTATATTATCGGAGAATGGGGAAAACGTATGGCAGTAGAAAAATAAATAGTTACAAAATGTAGCAATAGATGGCGCTGTAAGCATCATAATGTATTAATGGTCGTCTACAAATGACAAACAAATCACTGAACAATGCTTAGGATGTACGTTTGACGTTAAACAAATTGTACTATTCAGTGAGCTTGGGTGTACAGGTGTGATACTGTTAGTTACGTAAGCCCATCCACTACGGAAAGGTATCACTTCGGATGGGAAAAAACGTTTTTTTTTTTTTTTTGTCCTGAGGCCAAAGATCGCATAAAAAGCATTAATCAAAATCAAATCGGATTATTAATTTCCGTGTGACTGGCGCGAAACATATTCAGTATGCTGTCCGCCGTTTTTTGCAACAAGTTGAAACCGAGAAACAGCGTGTTCCACAACTGAGGGAAGTATTTCCGTGGTCACGTTCAGAATGTGTTTCGCAATGCGTGCCTTCAGCGCATCTATGTTTGCAGTCGGAACACTGAATAAAATAACTTTCAGATAGCCCCACAGCCAGAAGTCACACGGATTAAGATCAGGACGGCTAGGCTGTAGGAAAATGGCGGCTGATAATTCTAGCATTTCCAAAATGGCGCTTCAGCAGCTGCTTAACTGGATTTGCAATGTGCGGAGGTGCGCCATCTTGCATAAAAATGATCCCATCCACACAACGACGCAGTTGGAGAACTGCAATGATGTGGTGGTGCGAAAGACACTCATAATGCTTACCAGTGACGGTGCAGGTAACAGGACCGGAAGCATATGTCTCTTCGAAGGAATACGGCCCTATGATAATTGGTGCCGGAAACCGGCACCACATAGTGAACTTTTCAGGTCGAAGTGATACTGGTTGAATTTCGTGTGTATTTTGCGTTGCCCATATTCGACAATTCTGTGTATTGACATATCCTGTCAGATGGAAGTGGGCTTCGTGTGTCCACAAAATCTTCCACAGGTACTCATTGTTCACTTCCATGCGAGCAAGAAATTCTAAAGCAAAGGTCTGTCTTGTTGGCAGGTCAAAAGGAAGCAACTCGTGCACATGAGTAACTTTGAATGGGTAGCAAAGAAGGACGTTTCGTAGGATTTTACGCACATTTTTGCACGCCACCACTCGTGTCCTCCTGCTTTGCTGTTTCCACTGCTTCCATTGATGCCGTATCAGTTCGTTTCCTCCCTCTACCAGGCTGCACACCAAAAGAACCTGTCTTTTCAAATTTCCGAATCATTTTCTCCACACCCATGGCAGTTATCGGGCCAACGCCTTTTTTCTAACCCTTCAGTGTCCGAAACCTCTGTAGAGCGACGTGCGTACAGTCGCCATTCTTGTAATACAGCTTTACAAGCAGAGCGCAATCCTGCATTGAGACAATCACGGCGAACATCGCAGAGGCAGAAGGAGGAACAGCCCTCTACCCAGCGTGTTTATACCTACTTGAATGGGTCATATGCATGACAGGTGTTTTCATTAACTTATTCTGACACGTACAGCGCCATCTACTGATCAATTTTCACACTATTGTTTTTATTCTGCCATACGTTTTCTCCCTTCTCCAGTAATATTCCGTCGCAATTTCACGCCATTCTGATCAGTGGTGTTATTTCTGCAGCATTTTGTAAGTTCAACTCTAATTATAATCACCCTGTAAATATAGTTACGAGGGGCGTTCAGAAAGTAAGCTCCGATCGGTCGCGAAATAGAGACGACTATGAAAATCCGATAAAGCTTTGCACAGATGTGTTGAGTAGTGTCTCTAGTATAACCCCAGTTAGCATCACGTCGCTCTTCTCATTTCTGAGCTCGCAGTGAGTGCGTAAAGATGTCTAGAAAATAGTGTCTGCCGCCAAGTACGAGGGCCTGGTGAGAAATTTCGCCTGAAGCTATGCAGTTAACATTACATAACTGTCGTGCTGTTTCTTCTTCAAGACAATTCTCAGCCGCATTCTGCAGGGGCAATGAAGATGCTCCTGCATCGTTTTCAAATGGAAATGTGAGATTACCCACAATACAGTCCGCAATTGTCTCCCCCTGAGTTTCATCTCTGGTCACATGAACCGCTGTCTTTGAAGACAACATTATGACACAGACAACGAGGTGTAGGCCAGCGTGGAGAATTGGCGGAAAGCACTGGCGGCTGCCTTCTATGATGAGGCTATTGAAAAGTTGGTACAACGCTATGACAAAAGTCTAAGTCAGAACGGCGACTACGTAGAGAAGTAGCTGAAAGGTGTAGCTAATTACTACAAGTAAAACATTTCTGATGTTCACTGTGGTTTCAATTTGGCAATCAATCGGAGCTTACTTTCTGAACAGGCCTCGTATATTTACAACCCAGACGGATTTCTACCAAATCTGTCACAGAAACAAAAGACCTCACTGTATGGTTTTATAACTGCGTATTTCCTGCACGATATAGACACAAAAGTGTTTTTTTTTCAGCCCCTAGTGCATACACTGTCCTGTGAGACAGACAAGTTGTGTGGAATTGGAAAGTTGTTTTGCGGGGGAGCCTACATCTCATGAGCAAGAAACAGTTATCTGTGTCCCAACACGTGGCAGTAATGTTGTGTGGCAGTAGTATCAGGTGCTTTATCGACCTGCTTTGAGTGGCAGTCTGTACATTAGGGGCTAGTATATGATTTTTAAGCAACTGACATGTACGCCTGCCCTGAGTGACAGGTGTGTTGTGGGAGTAGTATTGGGCAGTAGGGGCTACATGTACTGATGAGCATGACTGGGGATAGGTTGAGTTGGAGAGAGGAAGAGAACATAGAGAAGCAGTGGGCAGATAAAAAGAAGAGGTGAGGTGAAGATGGTAAAAGAGAAGGGGATGGGGATATGGTCAGAGTGATGGGAGCAAGAGAGGGGCAGAAAGAAGGGGGTGGAGAAAATTGTCAAAGAGAGGGGGGAGAGGAGATGAAGAGACAAAGAATGTTTGGATGAAGAGATAGATAGAGGATAAGGTGGACTGACAGATTAAGGATGAGGTGAGTAAAGAGACGGGGGGTAGGAGGTGAATTCAATATATATGTCAAACACATATGCAGGGAAAGCCACAGGGAAAAGGCTTGTAGACCTTTATCAGTGAGGAACACCTTCTTTGCCTGTGCTAATTGGCCTCTTATATCCATTTTGTTATTACATTGCTTCCAAAGTAGTAAAGATCCTTCACTGTGGCTACTGCTTTTAAAAGAAGTATTTCTTTAATCTGATTTATGCTGCTCCTCAAGACTACCTTTTTTCCATGCTCAGTTCATTTTCTGTGCTCATTGGACTCTTGAATACATTCAACAAGTCCTGTAATTCTTCTTCACCTTCATTGACAATAGCAACATCATCAGTGAATCTTAGATATCCTACCAACTTGTATTTGAGTCCCTCTGACGAATCTTCCTTTAAGTGCCTTCATTTCTTCCCTCTTGAACAGACCACACGTAACCTATTATGGATTTACGCTCTTTCTTCTCTCTTAGTCGTATACTGTTACTGTTCTAACTTATTTCCTGTATGTATTGGATATTACACATAGTTTTTCGTATAGAATGTACCTATTTTACTGAGAAATTTTATAGCCATCTTGCTCCTTTTACGTTGTCAGACGTCGTTTTTACTTTGATAAATCCAATGATTGGTATTTCTGTAATTCCAGCGATCGATATATCTTGCGAGCTAACATCTCATAGATGTTCGGGCTCACGTGCGGTTCCTGTTCGTCGAAATGTCTTCGCCCAGACTCGTCTAGAGGTTGAATCGCACGTGTCGCATTACACGCCCTAAATTAGACACTTGTGACCCTTTGGTTAAATTGTCTAGGTGATGGCAAGTTTGCGAAATACAAAGTTAATATAACATATAATGAAAGTAATAATAATACCGGGAACTAAATTAACGACCTATAAATGATGAGGGCCACACAGAGTAATGATTGTTCAGGAAGAAAACTAATAGCGAAAGTGGTCGTATTTCGAATTACTATTACAATCGAGCGCATATCCGTTTGACATAGTTCCATTATTCAGAATCTCATCGCGAAACACAATACTCCACCTCGATATTTACACGAAAAGTGCGCGGCTCCTCACCGCTGAGAGACTAAGTCCCACGATGCCACATGACGCTAAATTTTCTAAGTCGTTTCACTTCCTAGCTGCCTAAAGGCCGACTGTCCGTTTTCGCGTCACCATCCGAACAGCACTGTCTCTCTGCCCGGCCCCGGCAGCGTTTCCCGCCCGCCGAACATCTTCGCTCAACTGACTAGCGCAGTTCTCTTTCTGGAAGCCATCCACCTGATTGGCTACAGCTTATTCTACGCTACTTTACATTTTAACATATTTAAATAATCAAAGCATGACCACTATCACGTTCTAAGTAAAGTAACAATAATATCCATTGTATAATAAATATTAAATTCTTTTACATAAAACCAATACAATTTCCTTCTTAAGTTTGAATGTCACGGCGAGTAGCCTTGCTCCAATGAGCTTTCTGATAAATAAAGAAAGAATACAAGTAGCTATGATGCACTAAACTTCCCAAAAAATATTTTTACCTAATGAGTCAATAAGGTGTCATGCTGTCGTCGTTCGATGTGTTTCGTGTGGAGAAAATGATGATCTGATGCTTAACTGAAAATATTGATAGTTTAAATTTACTATATCTATTTAAAAAATTAAGTTACAGAGTTGATATTGACAACGTTTGTCGTTTTAATGATGCGCTTTTATATGAAATGTCGATCGTTAATTTCGACCAAAGCGTTCAGATTTTAGCATTCTGGTCTTTGTAACAAAACTTGTTACAGTGGTGCACGTGCCCGTCGACCTGGGACCGGACCGCAGCGACGCACGGATGCACCCCAAGACCGTAGGATCCTACGCAGTGCCGTAGGGGATCGCACCGCCACTTCCCAGCAAATTAGGGACACTGTTGCTCCTGGGGTATCGGCGAGGACCATTCGCAACCGTCTCCATGAAGCTGGGCTACGGTCCCGCACACCGTTAGGCCGTCTTCCGCTCACGCCCCAACATCGTGCAGCCCGCCTCCAGTGGTGTCGCGACAGGCGTGAATGGAGGGACGAATGGAGACGTGTCGTCTTCAGCGATGAGAGTCGCTCCTGCCTTGGTGCCAATGATGGTCGTATGCGTGTTTGGCGCCGTGCAGGTGAGCGCCACAATCAGGACTGCATACGACCGAGGCACACAGGGCCAATACCCGGCATCATGGTGTGGGGATCGATCTCCTACACTGGCCGTACACCACCGGTGATCGTCGAGGGGACACTGAATAGTGCACGGTACATCCAAACCGTCATCGAACCCATCGTTCTACCATTCCTAGACCGGCAAGGGAACTTGCTGTTCCAACAGGACAATGCACGTCCGCATGTATCCCGTGCCACCCAACGTGCTCTAGAAGGTGTAAGTCAACTACCCTGGCCAGCAAGATCTCCGGATATGTCCCCCATTGAGCATGTTTGGGACTGGATGAAGCGTCGTCTCACGCGGTCTGCACGTCCAGCACGAACGCTGGCCCAACTGAGGCGCCAGGTGGAAATGGCATGGCAAGCCGTTCCACAGGACTACATCCAGCATCTCTACGATCGTCTCCATGGGAGAATAGCAGCCTGCATTGCTGCGAAAGGTGGATATACACTGTACTAGTGCCGACATTGTGCATGCTCTGTTGCCTGTGTCTATGTGCCTGTGGTTCTGTCAGTGTGATCATGTGATGTATCTGACCCCAGGAATGTGTCAACAAAGTTTCCCCTTCCTGGGACAATGAATTCACGGTGTTCTTATTTCAATTTCCAGGAGTGTAGTTTTCATAAATGTTTCCCTTTATGGCCGATCTTAGATCCGCCATATTTAACACTGCTACGTCTCCTTGGCCACTAAAGTCTTCTACTGGTTTTCCCTATGACGTAGGTTGTCGTCTGTCTCACTCGCACACTACAGCGCTTAGGTCTCAATAGACAATAGACGCCTGTGAATTTCCCCATCTCGTGTATAATCTGCGCCCTTTGCGGCACACAGTCCTGGACGAGAGGGTTTGTTTCACAATTCATGAAGGCTGACTCTTTCGGCCATACACTTAAATGAAAGCAAAATGCTCTTTAACTAAAAAAAAAAAAAAATGATCGTATAACATTGTTGGCTGGGAGGCCCTATTTGGGGGAGTTCGGTCGCCATGTTGCAAGTCCTTTTTAGGTGACGCCACATCGGCGACTTTCGAGTCAACGATCATGAAAATGATGATGAAGGATACACAACAACCAGTCCCTGCCTGGAATCGAAGACGAGCCCTCTTCGTGATAGGCGGTAACGCTATCGCTACGCTACGGAGGCGGACGTTAACTCACAATCATCACTTCACTATCAACTACAACCTCAGAATTTCACCTTTGGGTCTTCACCTTACAGAAAGTAACGTGATCGTAATTAAATAAACTGTCAGTTTTCGTATATTATTGTTGTCAGTAACTCTGCTACATGAGCTGTGAAGTAGATTATCCGACGTCTTCGAGAGCTAAGTGTTCAACAGTTTCAGTAGGCTGCTCAATATCTGAAAGCTTGTTGATCCTCTGCCGAGGTTTGTGAAGTGAGAATGTTGTTAAAAAGGTAATACGAATTCGGAGAACTGATTTAAAGTAGTCCAGGAAATCATTCTTTAATTCCTTTCACGGAGAGCAACCCTGAAAGTATTCCGTGGAATGCTGTATCTGATATTTAGAGAAGAAATGACCCGTTAAAATAACTTACGGGTATGAACCCAGGTAACGTTATCGAAAAATCCAGATATTTCGACAAGAGACAATTCTGTCATTTTCTAAGCACACCTGCAGCAAGTACGCGCTATGCAAGTGAATCTAAAACCTCGGTTTGAAGAGCAATTCCGAAAAGGTAACACTCACCCACCCACCCCCTTCCCCCCCCCCCCCACCGCACACACACCTATGCACAGTGTAAAACCTAGCGCAACCACACAACCAAAGCCAAGATGCTCGATGGCAAAACTAATTACTAAACGAACGGTAGTGTAGCATTAACTTTCTCCCTCTGTTTTTAGACAAGAGAGGAAGAGAGCAGTATTCCACGCAGTATTCAAGAAAAAACCTCCACCTCTATTTTCAAGATTTTTTGCTAGTTTAATCTCAACTACTTCGCTAATGACACTATCCCGGTAGTTACACGCGCATGTAAGACACTATGTGTTATTGTATCCCCTAGGATGACCAGTGCCTAGACCGTGTTACGCAGTGGCCGATTTGCTCAGCATTTGCAAGCGTTTTTGTCGCTTAGGCCCGGTACACCGGTCCTCCACGGTCCTGATAGTCTGACCAATGTATGGCATACCACTACTGCAATGACTACGATGAACAGCCGACTTAAGCAAACCAGGATCATTCTTAGCGGAACCAAAAGTGACTGTAGTCGCAGACGCAGATCGAAAAACACATTTATCATCCTACTGCCCAAAATACGATAAATCGTGTCGGACATGCTCCCTGCGTAAGGCAAAAAGGTCGTATTTCTTGGTGACAACTCGGTATTAACATCACTCACCCGGTGCATGTTTGCTCTACTGCGTAAAGCATGTCTCATCTGTCTTTTGCAATACCCATTCCGTCGGAAGTTGACGTCAAGATGGGTCTCAAATGACGTAGATCCTGTAAAACCAGGTACGAAGTAGCCCTTCATGCTGATCTGGATTATGACGAATAGTATATAGATACAAGTCAGTGTGAGCAGGCTTCCTATAAACAAGATGTCTCAACGTAGCATCTAAGATTGCGTAAGGCAAGAGTTTTCTCATTTCTTGCAGTTGTGGTATATTATGGTTGATCATACTACCAGAAATATGGATGACTGGTGTACTGAGCGTAAGAGTCGCTGAAGCTCACGATAGCCGAGCAAATCGTCTGCTGCTGAACATTGTCTTGCGCCGGTTATCCTACGGAGTACAACAACACGTAGATTGTGGTATGCAATCCTAGCTGTTGGAATACTGCTACTAAGGTAGTAGTTAAGCTGAAATTAGCAAGTAACCTTGAATCTGCTTGGAATCCTAATCTCTATATTTAGTCGAGAATCAGAGGGACAGACTTATTGCTACCTCATCCCTTACTTAGTAATTTTCACTGTCGGTAACTCTGGTGTCGGTCATCTTTGGTTATGTGGTGGTACTAGTGTTTACAGTGTGTGTGTGTGTGTGTGTGTGTGTGTGTGTGTGTATGTCAGGGGGGGGGGTGGATGATGGGGGTGTGTGACATCTTTCCGGAATTGCTCTGCATTACACAGCCCTTACAGTTTTGCCTTGCAAATGACGATGTGTTCCCCTGCAAGTTTGTCGATGACGTCACCAGGCTGCAGTCTAGCAAGTTATTGGAATGCTGTATACGCCGCCTGAAGAAACTCAAGTCTCATAGTAGATGTCCTGCACTGCCAGCAGCAACCCATGAATGTTTCACGTGGTTAGAGAAACTTTAAAAAGGCATGTGATGTAGGAAATGAACGTTTTTAAGGGGAGCCAGAACGATCCATCAACTCCATATTAATTTTAGCAAATAGAAGGAACATTTTTTCTAAAACCATTAAACATATTGCTCTGAAACTTGGACTACATGTTCGGTGAATATTTCTCTACAAAGTTATAATGCCATGTTAAGAAATAGTTGTTGGTTCTTGTTTCACAATTTTTTTAAACAGATGCTTATTTTTTTCTCCAGAATTTAGCACTTTTTCTTCTATAACTCTTGAATTATACAACATTTTTTTACAATTTGTTATAAAAATGAGGGTAAAGAAGTAAACATTATTGGGTATAAATTTCTTTGATATACTGTTAGCAGTTTTTGAGAAGATGTTCCTCAAAGATGAAAATTTTAAAGTTACAGGAAATGGCTTCCAAAGTTTTCTAATACATTCCTGCCCCATATGATGTATTATCAGCATCCCCTTCTTTTTCCAGTGTTAGTTTCCTTTTCACCGGTCTTTCCTTCCCTTTTTCTGCATGTTGTAGGCTTTTGTCTCTTCTTCTTGCACCTCTTAGTCTTTCTTCATCAATTAGGCTTATTGTGGAAATGGTGTTGTGTCCTTGTTGGAAACCTAAACGTTTCAGCACATCACATTTGATAATGTTTCCTTCATTGTATGTTGCAACTGCATCATACATTCCAAAATGCAATGTTTTTATCTGCAGAAACACTCTTTTGGTTATCCTAATCCAATTAAATTATTTACGCTTTCATTTGGATTGTATGTTTTCCCATGTAAACACTTTTCCAATAAACTTGGCTGTGATAAATATTTGAATATGGGCTTAATTACATCAATTACAGCATTTGGCAAACTGTTTTTACGGGCATATTCCTTTCCTGATTGGTACTTACACCATGAGTCATCAGGTGTGGGTCACAGTGCATGTTTCGGGTGCCATTTGTTGATGCAGTATGAAAAAATATGCTTCTTGTATTTTGCCTAACTGTACAGCCATAATACCTCTGCAATCTATCAATTGTTTCATCTGTCAATCTTCCTCTTCCTCCAGGGGTCTTACCATCACTAAGCTTTTGGGATCTTAACGTCTGCTTTAGTTTGCACAAGCTAGCCCCCATGCACTTCTGCACATGTTCAATGCACTCCTGTTTTTTAATGTGAATTTCATTGCCATAAGGTTGGAATTCCTCTACAGCTTTGTATCCCTTAGAATCATCATCTCCTAGATAGTGTATCGTACATTATACCACTCCTGTGATATGGAAGAAATTGCTTTCACTCCCTCTAATATATATATATATATATATATATATATTTATATATATATATATATATATAGGGTGCGTCAAAAATGTATACACACTATGAACTGTGATAGACAAATTATTTCCCGTTCTGCAAGGTTAAATATCTGTGAGAAAGAAGTAACTGCAACATGGCGGACGTGCATTTGAGCCGTGAAGCGCGGAAGCAGATAATTATGTGGTACTGGAAGTTTGACAATGTAGCTGCGGTTCGAAAACAGTGGAGAAGTGAGTATGGTACAGAACCACCTTCATGGTTAACAATTACACATCTACGAGACAAATTCGAAATTCATGGAACAGTGTGTGATGTGCATAAAGGTCGATCAGGGCAACCTCGTACAGCTGCAAGTGATGATTCCACAACTGCGGTCTTGGAACTGTTGGGCATTTACGCTTTGAAGGTACTGTTACTGGGGCCCGCATCTCGTGGTCGTGCGGTAGCGTTCTCGCTTCCCACGCCCGGGTTCCCGGGTTCGATTCCCGGCGGGGTCAGGAATTTTCTCTGCCTCGTGATGGCTGGGTGTTGTGTGATATCCTTAGGTTAGTTAGGTTTAAGTAGTTCTAAGTTCTAGGGGACTGATGACCATAGATGTTAAGTCCCATAGTGTTCAGAGCCATTTGAACCATTTTACTGTTACTGGGGAAACGTATCTAACAATGCTTGCTGACTCCATATTCCCTGCCATTCGTGCATTATACGGTAATGATGAGTGCCAGGCCAGTGGATAGGACGCAGGGGATCAATGGAATTTCCTGCACGCTCTCCAGACCTCACGCCGCTGGATTCCTCTTATGGGGCACAGATGAGGTGCACAAACGTAAACCACGTAACCTGGATACCCTCTGGAATGAGATTCAGGCGGTGTGCGCAGAAAACTCATTGGACACTTTGGTACGATGTAAGGGATCAGTGGTGACTCGTACTCAAACATAGTGATGCTGAAGGCAGCCAGTTTGAACATTAATCACATTTGCAAAGTACATTTATTTTTCCAATTGGATTTTAAGCTTTCCATTTACAGAAATTTAACATTGTAAAACAGGAAATAAAGTTTCTATGACGCTTCAAAGCGTGTATACATATCTTTGACGCACCCTGTGTCGTCCTTTTGCCATCAGGGTAGTTTTCTAGATAATCACGAATCTCCTTGTGCTTTACATTTAGATTCTCGCGGAAGTTTTGCGTCTATCAATATTAATTTTAGGCATCAGACCAATATGATAATTCCAATCCCAAAGAAAGCAGGCGTTGACAGATGTGAAAATTGCCGACCTATAACTTTAATAAGTCACAGCTGCAAAATACTAACGCGAATTCTTTACAGACGAATGGAAAAACTGGTAGAAGCCAACCTCGGGGAAGATCAGTTTGGATTCCGTAGAAATATGGGAACACGTGAGGCAATACTGACTCTACGACTTATTTTAGAAGCTAGATTAAGAAAAGACAAACCTACGTTTCTAGCATTTGTAGACTTAGAGAAAGCTTTTGACAATGTTGACTGGAATACCCGCTTTCAAATTCTGAAGATGGCAGGGACAAAATACAGGGAGCGTAAGGCTATTTAGAATTTGTACAGATATCAGATGGCAGTTATAAGAGTCGAGGGGCATGAAAGGGAAGCAGTGGTTGGTAAGGGAGTGAGACAGGGTTGTAGCCTCTCCCCGATGTTGTTCAATCTGTATATTGAGCAAGCAGTAAAGGAAACAAAAGAAAAATTCGGAGTAGGTATTAAAATCCATGGAGAAGAAATAAAAACTTTAAGGTTCGCCGATGACATTGTAATTCTGTCAGAGACAGCAAAGGACATGGAAGAGCAGTTGAACGGAATGGACAGTGTCTTGAAAGGAGGATACAAGATGAACATCAACAAAAGTAAACCGAGGATAATGGAATGTAGTCGAATTAAGTCGGGTGACGCTGAGGGAATTAGATTAGAAAATGAGACACTTAAAGTAGTAAAGGAGTTTTGCTATTTGGGGAGCAAGATAACTGATGATGGTCGAAGTAGAGAGGATATAAAGTGTAGACTGGCAATGGCAAGGAAAGCGTTTCTGAAGAAGACAAATTTGTTAACATGGAGTATAGATTTATGTGTCAGGAAGTCGTTTCTGAAAGTATTTGTATGGAGTGTAGCCAGTATGGAAGTGAAACAGGGACGATAAATAGTTTGGGCAAGAAGAGAATAGAAGCTTTCGAAATGTGGTGCTACAGAAGAATGCTGAAGATTAGATGGGTAGATCACATAACTAATGAGGAAGTATTGAATAGAATTGGGGAGAAGAGGAGTTTGTGGCACAACTTGACTAGAAGAAGGGATCGGTTGGTAGGACATGTTCTGAGGCATCAAGGGATCACCAATTTAGTATTGGAGGGCAGCGTGGAGGGTAAAATTCATAGAGGGAGACCAAGAGATGAATACACTAAGAAGATTCAGAAGGATGTAGGCTGCAGTACGTACTGGGAGATGAAGAAGCTTGCACAGGATAGAGTAGCATGGAGAGCTGCATCAAACCAGTCTCAGGACTGAAGACCACAACAATAACAACATCAGACTAATGCGTAAGGTATTTTAAATCATATTATCAAGAAGTATAAAATGAAATGTACATATATAAATTTCTGAATGTGCGGGTGCAATTAGCAGGAAATCACTGAAATAGTGATATTATCAAGAATTACGATTTATGTTCTGTTATCAGACAGGAGTGTGGACGAGATAATTTTCAGCTGTTACCGATTCCCTACTCTTGTCCATGTATTGGTGGATGTAGAATATATTTTAAATTCACTGCTCTCAGATGCGAGCTCAGAGAATTAACCACTTACACATCCTATTAATTCATTTGTGTAGACGACGACTGACGTTGATAATGTAAAAAAAAAATATTGTAGGTGTTTAACGATAGATTCTGAAGTAATAATAATCAACAAATTTCGGCTGCTATTAATGGATGTCTACTGAGAAACTCAATACGTCGGCCACTACTGCTAAAACTTGTTAACGGAGGCGCGGACCTCCCAAACAGAACTTTGCCGGTTCCCCACTTCAGCTGCGGTCTCCTCCACAGTCGAATAATCGACAACCTGAATGCTCGATCCCCCTCTCCCCCTCCATCTACCTTCTGCATGAAGAGAAATGTAGGAATTTAAGTCTGCGTACAATTTTTGCACCTCTTCATAAACTAAATCTGAGTGATAGTTATCGACGGAACGAAATATCCCTTACAGCTACTAAAGTATTATTATTAGTAACCTTATTTTGCCGTACTTGTCGTATATGAACCACTATTAACGATTTTATATATCATAGTATCCATTAATATAGCCAACGATGAGGTTGCATCCGTTGAGTGCCTTCGTCTTTCTCGTCTTCTAGGTAATTTCTCTTTACGTCTCCTACACTCTCGTATGCCGTTGTAATACCGCGCTTATTAATGAAGATGGTGCTGGAATTATTTTAGCACACGACATCATGGTCTTTAGCGGCGGTACTTTAAACTGGGGAGGCACTGCGGTTAAAATGAGCATGCGTGTTAGAAATTATAACAGAAATGGGTAAAATATGCCCCCACACTTCTCAAACACACAGACACACACACACACACACACACACACACACACACACACACACACACACACACACCGAACGATAGGTACTAATGCTACCCATGTTGCACATCTTAAAAATAGTGGTGTAAAAAAGAAAGCTCAAGGAACCGATCTTTTATCAAAAAAATACACCTCAAATTTAACAGTTTAGGTTTAGTTCGGGAATGATCGCATCCGTCATGACGTAGTTCTAGTAATCAGCACATACAGAACTCGGCTTGTGCATATATTTGGCAAATCGGTAAACAGGTAACACGACACGATGCAGTCGTAATTAGTTAAGCTAGTTTCAATTTTGGTTGACAGTTTCTCCCTCACAATTGTTCACAGTTACTTTTCGCTAGAATTGTAGCTCATTTAATATCCGTAATAATTGAAAGTTCCCTTTGCGGTGTCGATACGTGTTTACAATGGAGATGAAACTGAATTAATTTTCTTTGCGGTTTCTTCGTATCAGCTAGCTGATGGCATCTATCTTTGTGCAGGTTCCAGAGTTTCACAGGAATGTGGAATCCATTTAATGTTTCCCACTTTGCAAAGATATAATATGAAGGACGTTATACGCAATAGAAATCACCGGCTTCTCTTGAAGAGTTACATGCATGTTATTTGTTAGTTGATTTCTCGGAAATTAATTCAAAAGATGTCGACATGTCGTTAGAAACTGTGTAGACACTGGAAGAAACAGGAAATAGATCTATCGATTAGATAAATTGTAGTTCTGACAATGATAGTTGGGCCAATTAAAATATAAAACAAAGACTGAGTGCCTTCCAAGTCCAAAGAAAACATGTTAGTAATAGCCTTGAGCGACAAAGAAGGCGTAAATTTTTTTGCTCAAACGACGAGAGGAAAGCGCTTAAATTTAAGCAATGTGCTAACCAATTTCGTGTCGTAAAAATGCTTAAATTTAAGCAATGTGCAACCAGTTTGATATCATAAATTGTATAAATGGAATAAATATTGACAAGAAGATCTACATATGCACCAAAATGAAAGTCGCAGAAGTACGAAAGAAAAATTATTCAAAAGCCTTAGCCAGGGCACCAATATCAAGGGATATCTGTAACCTCTTGTTACACAGATTCCGGATGTTATACAGAAAAGGAAGCCGCCAAACTATACTTACTTAAACTGAACATGTAGCGATGTCATTAGTAGGTAGTACTGTAGAGAAATTAGTAGCTAACGTGACGACGAAGCTTAAAATTCTGAGTATAAAGACGATCAGGTGCAAACCGCGCTTTACAATTTCCAGCAAAAACAACAGTCTCTTCTGCAGTCGATAACTGCTGACACATTCTTATGCAACTACACAAATGATAAGTTATCAGTGGATTAATCTGTCCACAGCGTTATATCTGTCTTCACGAACCTCGTAGCAAATTAGGACAAAACGTTTAAAAAAGAAGGAACTGTCTGGTTGTAAAAATCTTGTAACAGACGTAGAAAAAATCGGGTAAAAAGGGGGAGAATAATTTTCAATATTACAGCAGAAACGTCTTCTTACTAGTAGTAGCATTTATTTCATTGCTTTTGTTGGACTCTTGGCTTGGATATAATGACATCTGCCTTAGGAGGACGGTGAAAAGACTGATAATACAATTAAGACTCCACTCGGAAGTAATTGTGTGATTGAACCTTCAAATAAAAAATGTATCCATCGTGTAAAATAATCTTTGTGAAATCATCGGACAACATAATGTTTGATAGTATTACTACACGTCAGTCATTTCTGTATTGGCAGTTTGAATCACCACATTTTTCGAATTTGATCGAGTAAATTTGGCACGCAGCATTATATGCTGATCACCTACAACCTTTTCTTACTCCATCCCAGTTCTGTCTAAATTAAACGGATAATTACGGCGAAGTGCCTGAATGCAGAAATTTTTCCTTTATCGGGTATGTATGATGTAAGGCAAATGTTCGTTTTCATTATCAAGTAGATTTTCGAATTTTTAAGAAGACTTCATGGAATAAGCAAGGAATTGTTTCATTTTTAGTAAATGTACATTATTAAAAATTATCATGACAACTCTGCTACAGGAATTGTTATAACGTATTTCACGTCAACAAATGAAAGATCCGATTGATGAAAGCCTAACATAACGTCATACACTGCCTTGATATTCTAATCACTATCGTAACAATTACATCTGCGACCACTTAGCTGTAGATGTAAACTGCAAGTTATTCAAAACATTAATATTTGTGACATATTTAGTATAGTTTTAGTGCTTAAAATTCGTATATGGGTGTGCACTACGGACTTGGCAGTACGCGGTTCTACGTTTTCTAGCCGTGGCTGCGTCTGCTTATCCGCTTGTTAGAATATGAAAAATACACTGCTAAAATGTGACGTATGAAAATACTTTATCTGTGAAGGATGTGCCAAAGGTTAAGGATCAAAATTTAGTAGATGCAGAGGATTCTAAGTTGACTAATTTGAGATACAGAACAAAAGTTTTGGAAACAAATACGCTGATAAGTCAAAAGATGCTAACAGCTTCTTTGTCAGTCTTTGGAACGAAATACATCACTGACTCTGCCTATCCGACAGTTTGTTGGCAAGTTTGTGGATGTATGTGGTATTAGATGTCTACGCAAAGGTCATGTAATTCGCGTGAATAACTGTCCGCTGATTTGCGTACGCGATGTTGGCGCTTGATAGCAAGCCAGATGGACTCCATGGGATTTACATCAGGTGAATTTTGTCGCCGAGACATCAACGTGAGTTCGCTATAGTGCTCCTCAAACTACTGTAGTACGGACAACTGCACTGCTGTAGGATGACATCGCCATCGTGGAAGAAAGAAATGGTTCAAATGGCTCTTAGCACTATGCGACTTAACTTCTGAGGTCATCAGTCGCCTAGAACTTAGAACTAATTAAACCTAACTAACCTAAGGACATCACACACATCCATGCCCGAGGCAGGATTCGAACCTACGACCGTAGCGGTCACGTGGTATAAGACTGAAGCGCCTAGAACCGCACGGCCACATAGGCCGGCATCGTGGAAGATATCAAGTATGAAGTGTGCAGGTGGTTTGCAGATATCAACATGTCTTTAATTACTACCACTGGACCTTGTGTAGCAAACACGTGATTCACTCGAAGAACTGGCACGTTTCCATTGATCTACAGTCGAATCCCGATTGTCCCGTCCGCACTGCAATCGTAATTGACGGTGGAGCAAAACGTAAGGACCCACCGTTGTACCAACGCGTGTATTTCCATCCAGTGCAGCAGTCAAGACACCTTGAAGTCCGAATTCTTCGTATTAAAATCGGAGTTAGAATCATTTATAAGGTTGCTAAGAGAGCCACGTGGGAGAGTCTCCTGCTACAAGATTTGGACACTAAAGGAAACATAACTTTTAATGTTTTGTTACAAAGAGATCATCACAGGTGGGAAGCAAGGCTCCAAAGGGTGTCGATAAGTCATTCCTTATTTTCCAACAGTAATAATTTATTTATTTATGAACCAATTCTCTCAGAAAAACTTTTGTTAGAAACATCACTCCTTTAGATTATGTTTCACATCATTCTTTTCTTTTGTTTCAGTTGGAGAATGCCGCATGTCTTGACTGTGGTAGAAAGCTCTTTATGAGCCCTGGGGACATGTAGTGCGAGTACGAAGTTGGTAGAGGGCTGAACGAGTGATCCACGCTACAATGGAAGCAAAATCAGTTAAAAGCTGCCATTCCAAATTACTACCTACAGGGAGTGTCACCGATGCAAGAAGATGGCTTCGCCTTGAAGATAAGGAAGACCATTAACTCGAGGACACCAGAGAATGTTGATACAGTTCGTGAAATATCCACGAAGAGCCCTAAGAAATCGGTTCATCGCGGATCTCGTGATAGTACTCTTTCACGTTACGCTGTTGCAACGATTCTTAAGAAAGATCTCACTTTTACGCCGTGGAAGCAAGCATATGTGCAGAAACTGTTTTATGATGACTGTGACAGAAGACTTGAGTTTGGAGAAATTTTCTTGGGTTGGAATGCTGGTTGGCCTGAATATTTTGAAAATATTCTGTGGATTGATAAAACAGTTCTCCAAACTGAAGGATTTTTAAACAGGCAGAACTGCTATTATGGGGCAACCGAATACCAACACAAGAGCATTAAAAAAACACAGAGGCGTCCGGAGGAAAACAGTATAGTGTGGTACGGCGTTATCTAAAGCTGTTGTTATTTTATGCCTGCGAGACCCAATGATACATGAAGTAACCTCCAACACACATCGATGGGTATAATTATGTAGATATAGAAATGCCCTTATACCTTAATAATCTGCTGTCAACCGGAACTGTAGACAAGCCTACGTAACCTCGGGTTTGATCCGTCTCATCCTAAGGTCTAGTCCATATGCATAGTCAGTGAACTAACTGGTTTGCACTTCGAGTAATACCACTTTACAACGAATACGTCTCTCAGTGCAAACTGTCTGTGTGATTTGATGCATGTTTCTAAATTGTCGAGAGATCTTTACATAGTCGTCCTTTATTTTTGTGTTCTCATGACAAAAATGAGGGAATGATTATTAACTTCATTCATTTCGTTAGATACGTAATGTGCTTTGCTAGGCCCATGTAGAACTGTTTTAACTGGGAGGAAAGTTTAGACAGGTTTCTATTCTTGTCTGAGATGCTGAATTTTTTGTCCTTGAATTACATGCTATAGTGCCTTTATTAGTTTCCTGTTAATCAAAATTATTTACCTGTTCAATTTCACGTGGATTCACAGTTATATTGGAAACTCTTTGTGAGTTAAATCGAGTGTAATCCCTTTTAATTTCATTGAAGCGGTAATCATACGCCGTAATATTTTGGGTTTCATCATGGTCGCCATTGGGTCATATATTAACGCAGATTAGCTCCCCATGTGTATCTCGGTCTCACCATCGCTTTTACTGAAAATTGGAAACAGCTTGGTTTACCATGCGTAACTCTACAAATTCAAGCTCCCAAAGTCATATATTCCAAAATCATGCAGGAATAGTGACTTAATTACAGATATTATACTTGAAAATGTATTGATGTCCTGGAACAAAATAGGAAGCATTAGAGAAACCAACTAAAAGTTCTTTGGTCCTTGATGTAGCTGCGTAAAAGGAAAATGTTTTAAACATGTAAAGCCCTCTAATTCTGACATTCTACAAGTACAACAATCGCAGTTCCTATTAATAAAAGTTACTAGATGTCACGAAGAAAATGTTTTCCCCAAAAATTTGACTTTAAGAATAGCATCAGTATCTGATGCATTAGATAAAAACACAATGCTGTATTATACAGGAAGTGTTAGTTAATTTTTCACAACATGTAACTTCTTTTTTTTTTTTCAATTTATGTCGCGCCCGCTCTGTCAATGTTTCATCTGTAAGAATAGTAACAGTTGCTGGGTAATATTTCATAAGGGAAACGCAACTAATGTATTTTTATTACGACATAATATACCTGTTCTACAAAGGAAGTCATTACAGAGTGCTGAACTAAGTACTCTGGAAGGTAATGAGTAACTGGTAAGGGTTTCTAGTGGTGCATGATTTTCAGGATTGAATCTGTTTATGTATGTTTACCTTTTCTGCAATCAATTCTCTAAATAAGAAAATCGTATATTTTCACATTAGAATTTGGTACCATCTTTCGCAAGGATGAAATCTGCGTTAGTTATTGTGCTTTTTTTAAATTTACTATACTGGAATATTTTGTCAACGTGAGTTTTAATTTATGTGCTGCGTATTTTTATTCAGAAAATAATGGCTATAATCGAATATTTGATAATTTTGAATTTTTTTGATTAAACCTACAACAGTTTTAGGTTTTTTAGTTTTATGTGTCTAAAGGGTTGTTACGAACTATTCTAATTCAAGTCACCACTGATAAAAGAGAGTAAGCTGGTCACAGCTATGACCGAAGGAACCTTAAAATATTTATAACTCAACAGAACAAGGTGTTAGTAGTTGTTGGAAAAGTCACGGGACACGAAACATTATTTTAGGTTATCCTTTGAAGAAATTATTCTATTTATCTTTTCCTTAGCATGGCAACAGTTTTTATTGAAGACCAATGGAATTTTCTAATAAATAATTCGATTGTTGGTACAGAAACCCTGAACTGACGAATTATAAGCAAGGGCACACCTGATGCGACTTCAGCTGAACGCCGCTGTAGACAGATGAACCCCTGCTTTGCAGGTATGCCCGATAAGATGAATTTCAATCTAAGCTGGGAGATTGCTCAAGAACTCGAAAGCGATGATTATCCTGCGGATTCATTACTGAAAGACATCTGAAGATTCTGTCCTTTACAGGCAACACTCGCAAAGTACAAAACTCCACAAATTCCTCAATAACACACAGCCACCCACACACCATCCTGCAATGGTAGAGATTAAACCACCAAGCAAGTTTCCTGAGTAATAAATAGTAACAGAAGTATGTTCTTTTTTACGATCACTGTAAAAGTCTTCTAGTCGCCTGACTGGTTTGGTACAGCTAACCAAGATTTTCCGTCTTTTGCCCATCTGTCATAGAGTCGCATGGACACACAAATTTCTTGACGATTTGTTGAACAATAGACTGTCCAGACAAGAAAAAATTCACCGATCGGTCATAAAATTTAATCCACTGTGAAAATTAAAAATATTTTCTTTGCTGCATATAGCTACAACTTCCTATTAGTTTTATACATAACTGATCCTCCAAAAACGTATGTCGTAGCGTTGCACCAACTTTCCAATACGCTCGTCAGAGAAGGCGGCTGCCTGTGCTTTACAATCGTCGCCTGTGCCAAAGTGCTGTCCTCATACCCAGTGGTTCATTTGAGGAAAGATGAAAATCAGAGGGAACCATGTCCGGGCTCCATGGTGGGTGATCAAACACTTCCGATCGTAAGCGCTGCAGGAGAGTGTTTGTTGCAGCTTCAATGAGTCCCTGCAACATAGCCGCACTTTGTTATAACAGACACCAGTTACGTTACGTGGGTTGCATGAAATCAGGCGGAAAGCCTCAGCGAATGAGAGCACGCCTTCATACTTGGCGAGAGGATGTAATGTTCTAGGCGGCACCTTCATTTGCTCACTATGTCCTCAAAACAGAAAAGTGCAACTTGACGCAATCAATGGTCATACTGGAAACACTGTGCAACACTTCTGAGAATAGCTTCAATAGATTATCATTTTAGTCTTAGCTTCACGATCGATCACAATTTAAGAAAAAAAGTCCTTGTAGATTAGAGAGTTGCACTGGATAACTAATATGGGACAGTGAATCGAATTGGGCATAGAAGAAATTTTTAGCAAATCTTGATGAAATAAACCATCGGCTGATAGGTCATTGGTGCATCGCTAAGGAATTGTGCAGTAGCTGGTGTGCTGGTGGGGTGGGGGGCTAATATTTGAAGATGCATGCAGGTTCAACTAGAAGCTGGTAGCAGCAAACATAAAAGGAGCTAGGATCTGAGCGTAGTAAGGTGCTGAGCCAAATTAAAGTCTAAAATAAAATTACTTCCTCATTAATTCCAGAGGGCGATCATTTTATTAAAAAAGCTACTAACACTTGTGCGCTATAGGTGTCACGTTCCAAAACAAATCTTTGGGTTCTGAGAAATCACCAAACTCGTATCAAATTTTACTCAGACCGATTCTACAATACACATCACCAAGTAGCTGTCACACAAACATTTACGTCTGAAACATAAAGAACGCAAAATAGGCAGTAGTGACAGTAAATACAAAAAATTAAAGATAAAATTACGTACACATCTGAAAAAGCAAGGAGAAGAAATTGATACCTCACTATGTTGCACAATTAAGGAAATCAGAAATCTAAATTAGCGTACACGTTTGTGAAACAGTCTTTTACACCAAATAATATAAATAACCAGATGGCGAAAGTGGAATTAAAAATTAAAAGCCTAAGTAGCTCGAAGGAATTACTATTTCAGTGACATGTATATTCACAGAAGTCAAAATACAATATTCCTGTCTCTGAAGCAGACTTTGGCATCAGTAAAAATCGATTAAATGAACAGGAGAATTTAAAAAATTCACTTGTGAAGCAGACTTGCAGTTAAAAAAATTGATTCACACAGAAAAAAAAATTATAACTTCTCATACATGGCTGTGAAGCCGCCAAGGGAATTGCTATTTCATTAACAGGCTAATTAAGCAGATAGTAAATCGAAATCAGTGTATAGGTCTGTGAAGCAAACTTTTGCTTTTGCACTTTACATTCACGGCTTTGAAGCAGCCTCTTTCAGTACTGCGCGTAGTCATACAAAGCAGAAATCAAACGTATATGTAGCACACCGAAGACCTTACCAATAACTTCTATGAGCATACAAATACCAGACAAGGGAAGGGTCTCACACACACAAACTACTCACGTACAGTAACTGATCGATTTCGGTCGACGTCACAGACAGTTGCTTGACAAATTCTCAAACGTATACACAGAAAGCTATTAAATTTTTTGCGGGAAATGGTTGACAGTCAGCAAGCGGACCTCCAGTCACAATACGAACATGAGGGCATAAAACTGAGTCCATTTGATTCCATAGTATCAGACAAGAAAGTAAATATAAAAAGGCACTTAAACTCAGTAGACAAGAGACACTACAACTTTATTTTGGAAAACACGTGCACCCACTGAAACTGATAACCTCCTACGGTTAAATGAATATTTGCTTTAGACAGATTATTATCGTTAAGATGTTGGTCCACAGAAAGGCATCGGCCATTAGAACAATCCGAATCAGTTTAAGATCCGAATCAGTTTATCGTCAAAATAAACCATACTCAGAATGGACTGCAAAGAGAGAGAGGGGGGCTATTGTGTCGTAAATCATGACCAACACTTAACGCCCTCAAAATGTTGCTCACCAACGTGAACCAGATCGAAGTAATCACCAGTTAAGGTAGCAGGAACACAGCCGAAGTCCTACCCCAGAATACTGCCCGTCACTCCACTGGCAGGGTGAAGCTGCAACTCCTGAGCAGTCGACACTCCGACCGCGAAGTAAACACCAGTCTTGTAGAAACGAGGAGCAACCAACACGGCTACAAGGTAAAAGCCGCCATTCCACGCGAGCGTCCATTAAAACAGCCAAACACCAGATCAGGTCTGATCCGTGCACATGCTTAAATCCCTTGTGGAGCCGTCCCAAGGGCTGTCACCAGGAACGCCAAGAAAGCCGAAAGTAAGAAACGCTAGGCAATGAGTTCCCAAAAGCAGAGAAATCGATGTAATCAATGCCTCGTCCTAGGTGCGATGCCATTTCACATTGTAAAATATTTATTACTTAATACAAGTCCGTGATTAAATCACCCTGCTTCTGTATCTACGCAATTGCATATGTTGCAGTAGTTATGCACAGATGAAGAGCCAGGATTAGCGTGGAGACCTGCACCAACACAGCCTTTGGGATGAAGAGCACACCAGCAACACTCATATTTAGGTCTTCCGACAAAGCTTTAGCATTCTATAACTTCCACTAGTACAGTGTAAGCTATTCTCTTACGTCTTAAGACATGTTCTTCTTCCAATTTTCAACGTTTTCTTTTCCCTAATATTTTAAGAAGTGTCACCTCGTACACCTACTTACAACAGATGACAAGAAAATTTTCGTTTGAGGGCGTTGCTGCAGCTGATATCCAACTAGCGGGTTTGTAAGTTCCGCCATGTAGGCAAGGGCACTTATGTCTTTCCCACGTGTGTGTGGTAAATTCGGAGTCATCAACCATGGCGACATCATGACAAATGCGTCCAGAAAGAACCAACAGAGCAGTGGCGCCATTGAGTTAGTAGACTGTTCTGTCTGGCGCCACTGGCTCAGATGTAGTATTGACTATATCCCATGCAGCCCCATTGCCAATATCCATGAGGAAGAGTTGGTGTCCATGGGTTGTGTCCTTAGAAGGGTTCTGCTTGCCGATATATATACGGGGTTCCCTGGCCCGAGATGTCCAGCTGCACATGGGGTCTGGACCCCTCCACGATCCTCCACACCTATAATTCTCTCATCCTCCCCATCCTCTGTTATGCTCATCCCGCCTGGATCTCCGCCCCTCCTATCTACTACATGTCCCTTCAAATCCTGGAACTCCATGCACTCTGCCTTGCCTATCGCATTCGCCTCCCATCCACCACATGGCTCCTCTACGACTTGATTCCTTTCCCACACCTCCTCCTCCTCCTTGAAAGGATACTGGTCCTTTACACCTCCCATAAACTTGATCCCTTTCACCCACTTCTCTCTCCCATCCTTTCTCACCCCAGTCCGCTGCTATAGCCTGCATTTCACCCGCTCTCCATCTTACCAAACGCCACACCCTTGCCCAAGGTGGCTTCCGCCAACTCCCCCTTCCGTATGATGCCCTCGTCCCCTCTATCTACCTCTCCTACCAGATTTGACCCTCCCATTCCTCCTTCTGAGTTTTTCCTCCTAAGGCCCAATCTTTCCCTTCACTCCCCTCCTCTCTCCCTCTTCACCTACCCGGCTTCCACACCTCACCATACACTCTCCGCTCCCACTCCTTTCTTCTCTCCCACTGGCGTCCTTCCCACCACCCTCCTACCCTCCCCTACCCCCTGTGGCAGCCCCCCCCCCTCCTTTGTGCAACAGTCAGCCTAGTACGCCGAAGATAGTCACCCATGTGCTACAGTGTTCTCTTCGTCTAAGTGCGTCGGTCTTCCTTCTTCAGTGCTCCTTCGTTCGCGTGTGAAACTGTTTGTCTACGTTTGTGTACAGTGCTGAACTTATTTGTACCACCAGTGACTTCCGCGAAAGGCTTCTTTCTGTTTCTTATGTATGTCTCCTCTTTTTACCATTGATGTATGTCTGTTTTTCTGTCTCCGTATTTTTTATCTGTTACTATGTGGCCGAAGAGCGGCGTAGATGGGCCGCTGCCGGCCTGCCTTTTGTAAGGTGTTAAAGTAACAATAAAGAAAAAAAACTCGAGAGGGAGGCACGAAGTTTGGGGACTGGCGGTAGCGTCGCTACAAGAGGTGGTCAAGGAGTCCGTGCGGCCGAAGCCACGACATGCGCAAGGAGGGCTTGCGTAGAGCGAAGATATTGGAGTACTTCACCGGGGTCAGCGTCGACTACAAGCAGCAGGCCGACATCCTGTCGGTTTGCTGGCAACATTCGTGTCGGACGACCGCTTGTGGGCTGGCTGCCCTCTTCTATCTGGCTTTCATCGCCACCACTCAGTAACCGCCGCGACGCACCATGGATCCATGGAACTGCTTGCTGATAAAGGGGAGTAACATTCTGTAATCCTCGTAGTGATTTGTGTCATTGTCTACCTGCCCTTCTTATTATTTTCTTGTTGCACCCGACTTTCCGTGTTTCACTCGGTTCACTCTTTGGTCGTAAATATAAGCTGTAGTATTGTACTAAGACACTAGTTGTCTTTTGAAAATTTGTCCCGCTATTATATTGCACTTCCATTTTGGTTTATACCCGATCATTAATGTTCTAATGAATCAGCTCCTGGTCGTAAATGCAGCCGGAACAACTGTACTAACACAGGTTGCCGTTAAACACAATAGGGGCCTTGTGGTTAGATTTAGATGTTAACCGGCCCAATTCTTTGATTTTAATACCATTTCTCGGTCATTAGTTACAGTCTGAACAATCTGATGTACTAAGCTGTGCGTTGCTGTGCTTGAAAGACCGGGTCATTCATTATTGATGTATTTTAGCTAGATCTTGTAGGTCCGGCGAGTGAGTTCTTTTATAATAAGTGTTCACAAGTAATTGTTTTAAGACGTTGGTCCAGAGCGGTCTTAATAACTGACAAACGGCTTATGAAAATATTACCGACAAATTGTCGCCATGGCTTTAGTCAAAAAAGGATTGTCGAAAGGGCGGGTTGGAATCCATTCGCAACTTAGCTGCCGATTGAAATTAAGAGGTTGTTTGCTTTGAAGAAAGTCTTATCATTGTGATATTGTTTCCTAATCTGTTTAACCTTTAAGTACAGGTGCACATCTTAACTCCGAATCTCTGGACGTAGAGCTTTCAAATTAAAAATTAAGTCACGTGTTTTGAGTAACTGAATCACTCGTGTTATCAAGGTTGCGTATATAGTTTTCATGTGTTGCAGAAGGGCATTTCATAAGAGAGACTGCATCCAGCGCGGTAGTAAACACCGCTGTTTCACCCGATAACGACCGGGCTGCAGGTCCGGCCATCTTGTAATCATTGTCGTATTGTTTGCTGTTTTGATTTCTTTTGCAAAATCTTATTCATCTTAACGTTTAAGGTCGAAAGAATTTTGCAAATTTGTTCATTTTGAAAAAAGAAACAAAAATTGGTGGTTTTATATTGTTAAATAAACAGGTTGTGTGGAATAAAGCCATATTGGCGGTCCTCCCTTTCATGTTTTCCTTAGTACCAGTAATTACCACGCATCACCAAAGTGCTGTTACTTTTTTCTTGGTTGCCGAAAGAGGGACATCGGGGAGTGAAGAATGTGTACCGTTCAGAGCGCCTGTCGAAAGCCAATGTTTTGGAATGAAGACTGCGGCAAGGGTTGCTACGCTGAAGTCCTGACTCTCTACGCGTGATTATGACGCCTTCAGTCCCTTCATAAGACCGGGAAATGTCGACGACTAGCGTCCGAAGAATATGTTCAGCACGCACTTACGGACTTCTTCACGTAGCAAGACGAATACCGAACGGGTATCTTCAGCCTGGTGCGTCATTGGTGTGACAGCTTCAATGGGCACGGCGAATCTGACTGATTTGTATACTTATTCTGGACTGTATGGCCTTCTGGCAGAAACTTTTGATCTACTTCTACGATTTTCAACATACTTCCGTCACACCGTATTCCAAGTGCTTCAGTTCTTTTCTTCTCCAGCTTTCCCACTATAAAATGAGCATTCTGGTATTTTTTTTGTAAAGAATGGAAATAGTTTAGAGTAAATAACTTTCTCTACAAGGGTAGCTACTATCAGCGTAGCTCTAGTCCAAGACAGATAAATTTGCTATATATAATTGTAATTATGAAGCACTTTATCCATGTTGGACGCAATTTATTTTCATCAGTTATAAGTTCTGCACGTACTTGCATTGTCTATAATAAGAAACATTCTCCAGCTGAACAGTGTAATAAATATATAAGAGCATAAGTAGTTCATTAAACTATCAGAAAGAGTTCATAACTACATAAATTACCTCTCCAACTTGGGCTGAGAAGCATGTGACTCACGCGTAGCTCTATCGGCACACCACTGAATTGCGCGAGAATATTTGATGGAGCGACGATTCAAGCACATGTCCAAGAAATCAGCTTAAAAATGTTCAGCGCAGTACTTGTGTGTCCTTTGCGTAGACATCTGGTGTCGTAACTCCAGAAACCTCCTAAGGTCTTGATAAATAAGTGTTACGCGGAATCACTGCTGTTCTGCTTCTAAAGAAGGATGTTGGCTTCTCGGTGTATGTTCCATTAATAAAAAAAATTCCTTTAGCGTCTCTGTATCCAAAAAAGTATCGTACATGTACTGCAGAGCACTCGCACGTAGAAGTATTAGGGTAAGGACTGGTGTAGAGGTCAGGAGGGAGGGGAGTAAGGTGGCCTGTTATAGACTGTTACAGCCTAGAGGAGAACACTGAAAACTATTCAAAGAAAATTATTTGGTTTTGTCAGCGAGTTTCATGGCGATAACTGAGTGCGCTCCGCTGTAGTGGAACATTACGTTTTTCCTCTACGTGTGATGTACAGAAAGTGACAAATTCTCTTACACGTATACAAAATATATACAGTGTGACAGTTAATTGTTACAATACTAGCAAAACGTAACATTTTAGCCTTAGAGAAATTGTGTTTATGAATTGCCTAGCTCCTGTAATTTCGGATTCAGACAACATTTAGCATAGTGGCCAGCTGTCCGCAATAGAGCCCAGTCGAATGACGGGAGTAAGCGTCCACTTTGTAATGCATTTACCTTGTTTCAGCACAACGAAATTGATAACATTACCTCATAAAATAATTACACAAAGGTACTCGAGTGTTATGAACTTGATGAATGTTCTCTTATCACAGCCGTATGTTAAGATGTCACTAAATCACTGTAACAGTCACTTCGCTCCCAAGCTATGCAACAGACGTAGGATGCGGTAAGAAAAGAAAACCAGACTGTCTCACAAAACACACGTGAAATATGAGTTCTTAAAAATTCCGTGTTCCTGAAGACAAGAACATCTTGGTAACTTCAGGTCTGTATTCAGTCATGAACAAGGAGATCACTGTGACAAAATTTTTGACAGAGGATGAAGATATTATGGTAGTCAGTATCTGTTTAACGCCACTTGGCATTTCAGATTGCTGAGCGTAATATTACACCACAGCCATCCAACAAGACAGAACTATGGCAGGCGGGGACTGGGTGATATAGTTTAGAGACACCCAAACGTAACACTTATTTTTCTATTTCTCTCGCTCCGGCCACTTTACCCAACCTACTCGGCAAAGCAGATATTCTGCAGACTCTCACTTAATCCCGTTATTCTACTGTAGAAAAACGATTTCAGTAATAATACAATTGTTTAATATTACACAATGTATACACCTTGTATAGTAAATATTTTGTTTGCCTACTTATGTTGTGAAGTACAACATTTTTCTTAGGGTGGTCGCTTTACCCAGCTTTCCCTTACGTTGTTTTGAATATCGTATAAACCTTGAGGATTGTGTACCTAGGAACACGTGATGCCTCGTGGTCGGCGTTTAAAATCTAGTGACCTATTTTATAATCATATGAAGAAGTTTCCCGCATTTTCTGGGGTTTACGTATTTGGGAGAAATGAAGTTGTGTTTTGTGCAGCATTTGTAGTTGAAATTCTATATATTTAAGTACTATGCAATACATTGAAGCTATTTGGAAGATATGGTTAATTCTTCACTCTTTTTTTTTTGAGTCGTCACCCCCCCCCCCTCCCCCCGCCCCCCGCCCCCTCACTGGTTTGATGCCGCCTGCCACTTATTCCTCTCATGCCACAGAGTAGCACTTGAAAACTATGTCGTCAATTATTTGCTGAATGTATTCCAATCAGTCTTCCTCTACAGTTTTTTTCTTCACAGCTCGCTCTAGTACCACGGATTATGTCTTAACAGATGTCCTACCGCCCTGCCCCTTCTTGTTTGTGTTCTTCAAATATTCCTTCCTTGCCGATTTTCCGAAGAACCTCCTCATTGTTCTCCACACCAGACGATTTTATTATTTTTTTTCAAAATTCCTCTATAGCACCACATCTCAAAGGCTTTGATTCCCTTCTTTTCTAGTTTTTGCACAGTCTATGTTTCACTCGATACAATGCAATGTCATCGGCGAATTTTATCAGTAATATCTTTTCATGTCCGCCCCGATAGCTGAATGGTCAGCGTGACGGACTGCCGCCCTAAGGGGCCCGGGTTCGATTCCCGACTGGGTCGGGGATTTTCTCCGCTCAGGGACTGGGTGTTGTGTTGCCTTCATAATCATTTCATCCCCATCCGGCGCGCAGGAAGGCCCAATGTGACGTCGAATGTAATAAGACCTGCACCAAGGAAGCCGGACCTGCCCCCTAAGGGGCCTCCCGGCGAATGACTCCAGACGCTCATATCCATTTCCACTCCATACAATGCTGTGCTCCAAACGCACATCTCAGAAATTTCTTCCTCTAAGGCCGATGTTTGATACTAGTAGACTTCTGTCGGCCAGGAACGCACTTTCTGCTTGTGCTAGTCTGTAATTTATATCGTCCTTGCCCCGTCAGCCATGGGTTATTTTGCTGCCTAGGTAGCAGAATTCCTTAACTTCATCTACTGATGATTAGCAATCCTGATGTTAAGTTTCTCGCTGACCTCATTTCTGCTAGTTTCGTTTTTCTTCGATTTATTCTCAGTCCATATGCTGTACACATTATACTGTTCATTCCATTAAACAGATCCTGTAATTCTTCTTCACATTCGCTGAGGATAGAAATGTAATGAGCGAATCTTTTCATTAATATCTTTTCATCTTGAATCATTAATATACTTCAATCTTTAATTTTAATCCCAACCTTTCTTTTATTTCCACCATTGCTTCTTCGATGTACAGATTGAACAACAGGGGCGAAAGAATATATTCCTTTCTTACACCCTATTTAATCCGAGCACTTCGTTCTTGGTCTTCCATTCTTAATGTTCCATTTTGGCTACTGTACATATCGTACATTACCCATCTGTCACTGTATTCGCTATAGCTTATCCCTATTTTTCTGAGGATTTCGAAAATATAGCACCATTGTCGAACGCTTTTGCAGGACAACTTCAATGAACGTGTCTCGATGTTTCTTTAGTCTTGCCACGTCAGAACTGCCACTCTTGTGCATTTACCTTTCCTGAAACCAAACTCATCGTCTTCTAACACATCCTCAGTTTTCCTTTTCGTTCTTCTGTAAGTTATTTTTGTCATAACATGGATGCACGAGCTATTAAACTGATTGTATGATAATTCTTGTATTTGTTGACTATCTGTATTTTTCCGAAAGTGAGATGATATATCGCCAGACTCATGTATTTTACATATCAGCGTGAATAGTCGGTTTGTTGCCCCTTCCCCATATGACTTTAGTACATCTGATGGAATGTTGTCCACCTCTTCTTCCTTATACGATCTTAATTCCTGAGTTCTGAGTCTAATACTGCATGCCCTATCTCTTCTGCATCGACTCCTACTTCTTCTTTTGCCACGTCATCAGACAAGTCTTCCTCACCATAGAGGACTTCAGTGAACTCTTTCCACCTATCCGATCTCTCCTCTGAATTTTACAGCGGAATTCCCTTTACACTCTTAATGTTACCACACTTGCTTGTGATTTCACCGAAGATTGTTTTGACTTTTCTATATGGTGAGTTTCCTTTTCGATTTCTTCACATTTTTCGTACAGCCATTTCGCCTTAGCTTCCCTACACTTCCTATTTCTTTCATTCCTAGTTAACTAGTATTTCTGTATTCCTGAACTTCACTAAACGTTTTTTAATTCCTACCCTCATTCACCAACTCATATATTTCTTCTGTCGCCCACGGTTTCTTAGCAGTTACCTTCTTTGTAGCTATGCTTTTCTTTCCGAATTCTGTGACTGCCTTTCTAGGGACGTCCATTCCTCTTCAAATGAACTGCCTATTGAGCTCTTCATCACTGCAGTACCTAAAGAATCAGAGAACCTCAAGCTTTCACGTCATTTCTTAGTACTTCCGTATCCCACATCCTTGCGAATTGCTTCTTCCTGACTAATCCGCATCGCAGTGTGTGTTATCCTTAGCGAAAGTTAGTTTAAGTTAGATTAAGTAGTGTGCCAGTCTAGCGACCGATGACCTCAGCAGTTTGGCCCCATAGGAACATACCACCACCACCTGACTATTCTCTTAAACTTCAGCCTACTCTTCATCATTAGTAAATTGACATCGGAATCTTTATTTGCTGCTGGGTACGCCTCACTATCCAGTATCTTATTTCAGACTCTCTTCCTGACCATGATACAATCTAATTTGAATCTTTCATATCCCATGGTCATTCCAAGTATACCTTCTCCTTTTGTGATTCTTAGAGTTTTCGTATTGTTAGCTGAAATTTTTTGCAGGACTCAATTATTTTTTCTTCTCTCTCATTCCCAGTACCAAGCTTATATTCTCCTGTACCACTTCCTTCTACTCTTTCCGCTGGACCCGCCTTCCAGTCCACCTTCACTATCATATTTTCACCTCCTTTACGTACTGAATTACGCTTTAGGAATCCTTATATACACCCGTAAGGTAAGCTGAATTACTAGCGTGTGTACAATATGTTGAAATATTTAAGAAATAGCGTGTGTACCATAAGTGGAAATATTTAAGAAATGGCGTGTGCAGGACTTGAAATTAGAGGCGAGTACTTCCACGTGGTGAGTACTGTGTGAGTCTCAAACTCTGTATGAGACAAAAGATAAAGAGAAGTACTCATCCATGGTATCAGTTGAGGACTCGCGTGTGTGATGAATACGTTCTTAATATTACTTTGCGTGATATGATTCCGTGTGACGCTAGATTCAAACTCTGAGAGAGAAGCAAGGTGAGTCGGCCGTCTATCCAGCAACGTCACTTGGCTTGCATTGCACAGGAAGACGTGCATATATCTCCAGAGTTCATTGTAGGAAAGTAGAATTACGAAATGGGGCAGTGTCGTGTGAAACTGGGATAAATATTAATTGAAGTGGGAAAGCTGAAAGTGATAATGTTATGACTATTCCCTGTGTAGTATTTCATATTGTAGTGTGGTGTATGTCATGTAATTTGGGTATGTGTGGTTGGCATGGGAGAGTAGCGAGGTAGTTTCAAAAGATTAGTGGGTTATGCTTGTTCCTTCGGTACCGCTCGGTCTGGAGGAAAGTTTCCTGATGGTGATTGTGAGAGTCGAAGTGTGAGGTATAATAAAAGATCCACCATCCTATCCAGCAAGTGCACTGTAGCGTTAAATAATTACGAGACCATAATGTAGAGAATCACCAATGTAAAGCCATGCCCACTGGGCGGAATTTCTCATGTGTTATTGTTGTAGGTTATAGAATTTGTATGTTTAGGTTATAGAATTTATCGGAATAAATAAGATAGTGAAAAGAAATTCCTTCGAATTGTATGATGTCATGATATCCAGAATTTATAATGTGTGCGCCACTCATATTCAGTGCGATGGCCACGTGTTGATAAAAGCCGTTAAATAAAAAGGAAAGAGAATGTGGTATTGCCAGTGCGTAGTGAACAGTCAGAGTTCTGTAAATTACTGATAGTCAGATGCGTGTTTCCGTTGCGTATTATTCATACAGGAGGATAATTTGTAACTAAATTGTGAGTACGAGAGTTCATGTTACTCGATAAATAAGAATGAATCCACTCGCTTGGCAGACCACTCATCTTGCAGGCCTGACTGCTTGATGCCACAGTATGAGCAAGGCATGTGGGTGCCTCTCAACTGAACTATTCACAGTAGCTCACTCTCGGCCCTATCGTCCTATTCACAAAGAATCCTGCTCCCGTTGTACCATTCCCTGTTGCCGCTGATATTACCCTATACTCATCTGAACAGAAGTCCTTATAATCTTTCCATTTCACTTTATTGACTCTCGCTATATCTAGATTTAGCATTAGCGATTGCCTTTTCAGATATTATAGCTACCCTACCACATCCACACCTGCGATATTCCACGCCCCGACTAGTAGAACATTGTCCTTTCGTTGACAAGTCAATGTTTGTCTCATGGTATCCTCTCTCTAGGCAGTCCTCTTTCGGAGATCCGAATGGGATACTAGTCTGGAATTTTTTGCCAATGGAGAGATCATCATAACTTTTCCTTCACTTCCCGGCCCCATTTCCTGCGTCTTTAACTCAGTGGTTTCTATTGCCTTCTGCCTCCTCATGCCGTTGATCATTGCTGATTCTTCCTCCTTTAGGGCAGTTTCACACCTTAAGGGCAAGCCATTATTGATTATTTTGATTAAAATTTAAGCGATGGCGGGGTACGAACCAGAGACCGAGGACATTTTGATTACTAATCAAGTACGCTAAATGCAGATCACTTACAGAATTTTTTGAGAGTGTAATCCTATATATATTTCAGACTAGTTACACAATGTGTGGAGCATTAAGCCGTACTTAGTCGGCGTGGAGGATGAATCTTGAAACTCAATAAGGTCCACAATGGAAAATGTGATTTTTTAAAATGATCAGAGTTCCTTCGATGTCTTAACGATAGCCCCTTTCTCAAAGATATAGAGTTGTGTAGATTTAAATAGCTGCTGTTTCAAGATATATTTAATTTGTAAATTGGTTTTGACAATACATCTACTTAATTTAATTTTACTTGCTATTTTATTTTTCGAATATAGTAGAGAGTTACTGAAACAGATCATTTTGATTCAAAATTTAAGTAATGGCGGGGTGCAAACCAGAGACCGAGGACATTTTGATTACTAATCATATACACTAAATCCAGATCACTTATAGATAGATTATTAAATACAGTACTGGCAACTTTTACCGCGTGATAGGTCCCTAAATTTCAGTAGAATATTTGTTTCTAGGCACGTGAGCATGTATATCTTCGAACACTTTTGTACACATGGAGGAAACTTGTTTTATAGGATATCGTATCTAATTTCATAAAAGCACTATAGCACATCAAAAGTGTGAAAATGTAACAACAAAGTATCTTAAGATGCTATTACAGTGTCTGTTAGAGTTCAAAGCCCAAAAAGTGTTCCAACATGCAACACTCCACCATATTCAGTAACTTCTTTTATTTAGTGGGGAGCACGTTAAAGCAGGAACTGTATGGGCAAATTTATGTCAACACGAATACAAATCTGTGATATTTCCAATACCACAGATCACTTTGCGCATCGTCAATGCGGCAGGAAACTTTTCTGAAACACTTGGCTCGGATGTGGAAGCGCATTAAGCTGCACTCCTACATCCAACTAAACTGACGCTCAGCAAGTCACAAGACGGAAGATACGGTAGTGACGCCTTGTGCTACTGCTTCCACACGATCCTGTCAAAACTGAAGTTGCACGGCTTTCCGTGCGGTGTCAGCTGAGATTATTCGACCAGACACAGGTTATCACATTACAATAGAGAGTAGAGTCCAGTAAGAAGAAAAAGGCGTAACTGTAGGATTTAGAGGTGGATTTTGTGCAGAAATAACACAAGTGCATCAAAAACGCTTATAAACGAAAATTCATTCTTGAACTACTTTCGGAGATAATAAAACTCAAATTAGAGATGCTGTATATATATACATATATATGTATACAGCATCTCTAATTTGAGTATTTAATTTTATATATATATATGAGACGCTCAAAACTATAGTTCCAGTGCCGGTGTGACGTGTTCAGTACTATTTTCAGCGCCCTCAAGAATCATCTGGAAGTTATTGCACATCGGTTAAATACGAAGAGCTATTGAGTTATGCTTCATGTAAATGCACTGAAAGACACTGTAATGTATTAGGTTTCCTTTATTAAGAATTACGTACACTCTGAAATTGTACTACCGAGCGAGGTGGCGCAGTGGTTAGCACACTCGACTCGCATTCGGCAGGACGATGGCTCAAACCTGTGTCAGGCCATCCTGATTTAGGTTTCCCGTGATTTCCCAAAATCGCTTCAGGCAAATGCCGGGATGATTCCTTTGATAGGACACGGACGACTTCCTTCCGCATCCTTCCCTAATCCGATGGGACCTATGACCTCGCTGTTTGGTCCCTTTCCCCAAATCGACCAACCAACCTGAAAATATACCGCTTCCAGAAACGTTATTCAAGAGAATTGAAGTTGCCAGTGTGCTAAAAGCTGAAAATACTGCCGGAAATGTATTAATTTTTACTTTTGAAGAAGTAAGTCCAAACGATTGTGCAGCTACAAATCACTGCTCACTAACCACTGAATGGTACGATTACATGCTGCAAAGCAAAGGCTCCGACTTTTTTAAGTAAGAAATCTTAACGATTTCTAAATAAAACAAACTTTATTAGCATTCTACATCTTTATTCATCATCTCTACGTCTATATATCGTACGTGTGGTCTTGGGGTAGCGTCTTTGATTCTAATCAAAACGTCTTTGGTCCTGGGTTCGAATACCACCGCTGCTTAAGTTCTGATTAATAATCAGCATTGGCGACTGAAGACTTCCGGCATAAGAAGTCACCTTCATTCTGCCAACGGCCTTGTCAAAGAGAGCGGAGGAGGGGGCAGAGGTTTAGAGGTGGGATACTGCCCCTGAAGGTGGAAGAATCAACAAAGATCAACGGCATGAGGATGCAGAAGGCAATGGAAACCACTGCATTAAAGACATGTAACTCGTATCCCAAAATCGCTTCAGGACATGTGGCCTGTAATTGGCTTGTAATTAATAAGTGTCATGATGATCTCTCCTTTACCAAAAGATACCGGAATAGTCCCCCTTCGGATCTCTGCGAGGGGAGTGCCAAGGGGTTATCATAAGAAAAAACTTGAATAATCAACGAAATAATAACGTTCTATGAGTCGGGGCGTGGAATGTCAGAGGCTTGAACGTGGTAGGGAAACTAGAAAATCTGAAAAGGGAAATGCAAAGGCTCAATTTAGATATGGTATGGGTCAGTGAAGTGAAGTGGAAAGAAGACAAGGATTTCTGGTCAGATGAATATGGGGTAATATCAACAGAAGCAGGAAATGCTATAACGGGAGTAGCATTCGTTATGAATAGGAAGGTAGGGCAGAGAATGTGTCATTGTGAACAGTTTAGTGATAGTGTTATCCCTATCAGAATCGACAGCAAACCGATAACGATAGTTCAGGTACACATGCCGACGTCCCAAGCTGAAGATGAAGAGAGAGAGAAAGTGTACAAGGATATTGAAAGGGTAATACAGTATGTAAAGGGAGATGAAAATCTAATAGTCATGGGGGACTTGAATGCAGTTGTAGGGGAAGGAGTAGAAGAAAGGGTTACAGGAGAATATGGACGTGGGACAAGGAATGAGAGAGGAGAAAGACTAATTGAGTTCTGTAATAAATTTCAGCTAGTAACAGCGAATACTCTGTTCAGGAATCACAAGAGGAGGAGATGTACTTGGAAAAGGCCAGGAGATACGGGAAGATTTCAGTTAGACAACATCATGGTCAGACAGAGTTTCCGAAATCAGATACTGGATTGTAAGGTGTACCCAGGAGCAGACATAGACTCAGATCACTACATAGTACTAATGAAGAGTAGGCTGAAGTTTAAGACATTAGTCAGGAAGAATCAACATGCAAAGAGGTGGGATACGGAAGTACTAAGGAATGACGAGATACCCCAGAAGTTCTGTAAGGCTATAGGTACAGCAATAAGAAACAGCTCAGTAGGCAGTACAGTTGAAGAGGATGGACATCCCTAAAAAGGGTGACAACAGAAGTTGGGTAGGAAAACAGAGGTACAAAGAGGGTAACTGCGAAGAAATCATGAGTAACAGAAGAAATACTTCAATTGATCAATGAAAGGAGGAAGTACAAAACTCTTCTGGGAGACTCAGGAATACAGAAATACAAGTCGTAGAGGAAGGAAATAAATAGGAAGTGCAGGGAAGCTAAGAAGAAATGGCTGCATGGAAAACGTGAAGAAATCCAAAAAGAAATTATTGTCGGTAGGACTGACTCAGCATGTAGAAAGTCAAAACAAACCTCGGTGACATTAAAAGCAAGGGTATAACATGAAGAGTGCAACAGCAATTCCACTGTTATATGCAGACGAGAGAGCGGATAGGTGGAAAGAATACATTGGAAGCCTCTGTGAGGGGGAAGATTTGTCTTATGCGATAGAAGAAGAAACAGAAGTCGATTTAGAGGAGATAGGGGACCTGGTATTAGAATCAGAATTTAAAAGAGCTTTGGAGGAGTTAAGATCAAATAACGCTGAAGGGATAGATAACATTCCATCAGAATTTCTAAAATACTTGAGGGAAATGGCAACAACACGACTATTCACGTTGGTGTGTAGAATGTGTGAGTCTGGCAACACACCATCTGACTTTCGAGAAACATCATCCACACAATTCCGAAGACGACAAGATCTGACAAGTGCGAGAATTGTCGCACATTCAGCTTAACAGCTCATGTATCCAAAATTCTGACATAAATAAAGTACAGAAAAATGGAAAGGAAAACTGAGTATACGCTAGGTGACGATCAGTTTGGCTTTAGGAAAGGTAAAGGGACGAAGGAGGCAATTGTGAAGTTGCGGTTAATAATGACTAAAGAAAACTCAAGACACGTTCATAGGATTTGTCGACCTGGAAAAAGCGTTCGACAATGTAAAACGCTGCAAGATGTTCGAAATTCTGAGAAAAATAGGGGTAAGCTTTAGGGAGAGACGGGTCATATACAGGGTCGGCAGAACCGACTAAGCAGTTTTAAGGAGCAATAAAAAGTAAATCTGGATGTATAGAGAAAAATGTTTTAATTTTGTAAATTAGTACAACATACCATTTTTACATTCATTTAGTTTTGAAAATAATATCCTCATGATTGCGACCGTTAGAATGAATACATTGTTGTAGACGATCCCTGACGTTTCGAGCAGCTCTTGCACGCATATCGTTGGGGATGGCATTCACTTCGTCAATAATCCACTCTTTTAACTCTGGTAGGGTGTGAGGGTGGCTTTGGTAAGCTTTTCCCTCAGATATCCCCACAGAAAGCAGTCACAAATGCTCAAATCTGGTGACCGCGCAGGCCACCGGACATCATCACACTTCAAAGGGACGACGCTTCCCGGAAACATTTCTCTCAAAACATTAAGTGAAATTATAGATGTGTGTGCAGTAGCTCCACTTTGTTGGAACCAGAAGTCCCCCAATCCATGTTCTTCAACAGTCTCGTCCATTCTGGGTTGCAGAAAATATTGCAACATTGAAATATACCGTGTGGAATTCACTGTCGCGGTCATTCCTTCCTTCCCAAATAGTAAGGGCCTACCACGCCAAATTGTGATGTGGCACACCACAATGTCACTTTAGGGCAATGTTGCTGTTTTTCATTAATAATTCGGGGGTTATTTGCAGCCCGGTAGCCAAAGTTTTGCGTGGAATGTTGAACTGTCGCCGAAAAGCTCGTTGTGTAGTGTTCACAGATCTGTTGTTTTCATAATACGTGCGAACGGCAAAACCACGGTGTGCACCGGTCCAGCCCTTGTTGGCTACTGAAAAGGGGTCTGCGACTGAACAAGGGCAGACCACGTGCAACTGCCTACCCCCACCACAGCCCCAACGGTAATCGATAGAAATTGCTTAGTCGGGTCTGCCGCATCCCGTACAATATGAAAAACAGCCAAGACGGAATAATAAGAGCGGAACACCAAGAACGAAGTGCTCGTATTTAAAACGGTGTAAGACAAGGATGCATTCTTTCGCCCCTACTGTTCAATCTGTACATCGAGGAAGCAATAATGGAAATAAAAGAAAGGTTCAGGAGTGAAATTAAAATTCTAGGGGAAGGGAAATCAGTGATACGATTCGCTAATAACATTGCTATCCTGAGTGAAAGTGAAGAAGAATTACATGATCTGCTGAATGGAATGAACAGTCTAATGAGTATAGAGTGTGGACTGAGAGTAAATCGAAGAAAGACGAAGGTGATGAGAAGTAGTAGAAATGAGAACAGCGAGAAACTTAATATCAGGATCGATGATGTTAAGGAATTCTGCTAACTAGGCAGTAAAATAACGAGTGACGGACGGAGCAAGGAAGACATCAAAAGCAGACTAGCAATGAAAAAAAGAGCATTCCTGGCCAAGAGAAGTCTACTAATATCAAATAACCGCCTTAATTTGAGGAAGAAATTTCTGAGAGTGTACGTCTGGTGTACAGCATTGTATGGTTGCGAAACATGGACTGTGGGAAAGCCAAAACAGAAGAGAATCGAAGCATTAGAGATGTGGTGCTACAGACGAATATTGAAAATTACATGGACCAATAAGATAAGGAGTGAGGAGAAACAGTGCAGTATCGGAGAGGAGAGGAATATCTGGAAAACACTGAGAGAGAGAAGGGACAGGAAGAGAGGACTTCTGTTAAGACATGAGGGAAGGACTTCCATGGTACTACAGGGAGCTGTAGAATGCAGAACTGTAGAGGAAGACAAATATTCGAATTTGGAATAAAATCCAGAATATAATAGAGGACGTAGGTTGCACATGCTGCTCTGAGATGAAGACGTTAGCACAGGAGAGAAATTCGTGGCGGGCCGCATGAGACCAGTCAGAAGACTGATGACAAAACATATAAAAAAATTAAAATCAAATAAAAGAAAATAAATGTATTTGCTGCCTTCTGCCTCTAGAGGACTCCGCGTTATAGCGTGTAATATGGCGATGAATATAGTAACGATACTGCGTGCTGTAATATAATTTAGAATTCGAAGAGTTCGTACACATATCGGGAACCTTTTCCTACAGCATGACAACGTCAGATCACACACGACTGCTGCGACATCTACAACAAATTTCACGCCTTGGGTCAGCTCTCATCGATCATCCTCCATTCAGTCCTGACTTGGCCCTATCCTCTACTTAAAAATAAGCTTCGAGAACTGCACTTTTATAAAGGTGAATCGGTGTAAGCAGAAATGATGTTGCGACTCCATCAACGAAGTCCAATATCATACAGTAACGATATCAACAAACTGGTCGCTCTGTGAAGTTCATCGGCAATGTGACTGTGTTGAGAAGTAAATATGTAGACATTAACAATGAAAATGAAAAATGTTAACAGCAGTTGTTTTATTTGAAAAGGATTATGAGTTTGCACATAAGAAACCGGAGGCATAACTTTCCAGAAAACCCTCGTACTTGCTTACTAATGCACACATCTCATCCGTGAGTCATATATTAAAAACAACATATATTTTGACCAAGTAAATTAACCATTGTGTGTCATGGAGGTTTGATGTACCGATGCAGGACAACAAAACCGTGCTCAAAACGATGCACTTTGGAGAGATCGTTAATGCGGCGTATCATCGAAACTGCATATGTTCGCAGTACCCAAGTATAATTAGGAAAATCACTAAATACGGGAATAGTTTCGGAAGCATTGAAACCAAGATGGAGGCTGCTTGTTTCGCTTCATACACTAAATATCGGAGGGGAAAGCACAGAGGTGTCACAAACGTAGAGGTTGGTTGGTTGTGTGGGGAAGAAGACCAGACAGCGAGGTCATCGGTCTCATCAGATTAAGGAAGGACGGGGAAGGAAGTCGGCCTTGCCCTTTCACAGGAACCATCCTGGCATTTGCCTGGAGCGATTTAGGGAAATCACGGAAAACCTAAATCAGGATAGCCGGACTCGGGATTGAACCGTTGTCCTCCCGGATGCGAGTCCGGTGTGCTAGCCACTGCGCCACCTCGTTCGGCACAAACGTAGAGGATTTAGCCTTTGTGTCACCAGTAAAAGAGGCGTTACACAAGAGGCGCTACAGGAATTTATTTCCATATACAACTCTGGTGGCGCCACTCAAATGACAGCCACTCAAATGGCAGCCAAGTGGAGTCACTTTTGTATCATGTGGATATCCGGATTTAGGTATTAAATTCTTTTGCACCAGTGTGACTGCGGCATTTTATGCCCTCGTAGGTTCTCGTGTTCCATTAACTACGGGCTGTTGCGTAAATCCCTTTACGGACGCCTGGATTCTGACGACTTTGATGCCGAGAGAATAAATCACTCTCGAGGCAGCGCACGATAACGAAATTCAGGTGCCGTGCGGCAGACCGCGAAGGGCCGTGGCACGGCGTGGCGGGAACAGCTTGCCTCTTTTGTTTCGCCACTGTACACAAACGGCCGCTCCACGCAGCGCGCTCGCTTTGCCGCCTCCCCTAAAGCCGGCGATGGCGATGGGCCGCTCACCCCGCACCGCAGCGATAGCCTTTTTTGCACGCGTCGACGCCCCCGGCTCCGATATATCCGCCGTGTTACTGGCAGTCGCTCGGCGCCGAAAATCGATGTCGCGTGCTGAGCGGAATTATTCGCAAATTGTTTTTGCGCTCTCCTGCCTTCGAGGTCCGTAACGGAATTATTGCTCTAATATCGTCGTGACGGGTGCAACGAACCAAGCGTCTCTGATTGGCGCACCACCCCTCCACGACCCCGTCCGTCGACCTTGTTGCAACCCCTCCGTTGATGAGGTTTCTCGACGGAACGCAAAGAAAATATTACCGTAACGGCGGAATTGATGGGGAGAGCTGGCGATTAGCTGCCTTGGAGCTTCAGGCGAGGATTGCCGTAATGAGGCTCGGGAAGCCCCTGAGAACCTGTTCACCTGCTCTCAAACAGCCGTGAATTCGTCCTTCCCTTTCCCGTCGATGTATTAACGCTTTAATGCTGCACTTAAAATTTAATGTTCCGATGGCAGCAATTTGAGCAGGTCTAAAAAGGAGAGCTAAAAGAGCTGGCATCGATCTTGCAGTGAAAATATCTAGTGCAATTAATCCATTATTGAAACACTGCGAGGTTCCATCGGGCCGTTATCGCGGACATAGCAGTGGTATTCCTTGACCACTTAAGGACTATCAGATGATTTTAAATAGAATGTCTAATACTGTCGACTTCCCACCATATTTAGAGACGCAGAATGGTCTTCAGGGATTTGGCTAAATATAACATCCCTAATGTCAAATTGAGTTTTCTCTTGCTGAGAAATCAGAAAGAGGTGTCTGGTATATTGGGTAAAATTTTTGTAAAGCCAAGACCGCAATAACATTTCTTTATTTACAATCACCCAGTTTCGACAGACTTTGTTGTTATCTTCTGATATCCAGCTCAAAATGGTTTCCAATCCGGGGGCAATTATCCCTGTGGGGCAAAAAAAAATTTTATGTAAGGTAGAGACGAAAGTGACCACTTGCGTTTCGGACGTGCAACTACATCATTTTTTATAGGTCGTTACTATAGTCACCATTTCATAAGCTAGCAATAATTTACTGCTTTGTTTTCAAATGCTAACATGAACGCATGATAATGTTGTACAGGTTATACCTTGTAAAGCGAATGTATGTACAGCATCCTCCTTATCTGGTCCACCTGCTACACCCAGACTCGCACCTTGCATTTGTGACAGTAAAACTCAGACCCATACATCGCACAGTCTGAGGTATCTCGTGGAAAATTCTCGCAATAGACCAGAAATTACCTTGTTATTTACTTCAGAAGAGTAAATGAAATACTCGACACTTCAATTCGACTGTAGCTATATAATGCCTAGTACACTGCTGCAAGTCCTACAGCTTATTATTATTATTAGTATTATTATTACTGTTGTTAGTGGCTACAGGCAGACACAAACCACTGTTACCATGAACTTGATAAATCTCTGCCATTTCGGAAATAGGGAGTCCAGCGATAAGTTATTTACAGATTGTAAGTATATCTCAGTTGGTTGCTTTCAAATGGGTTCAGGGTGCGGCAGAAGAAAATCTCGTTACGGAGAAGAGTTGTGAAAAAGGAAGCATACTTTGTAACAAGTGCCTACACTCAGTGTGCTTTCTTTACAAATAGTACATACAGTGCACTTGACCGATTATAATTGGTATTTATGTGAAACATATCTTAGGGAGAGAAATGGTTTGTAAGAAGCATTTTTTAACAAGTGTCTAGGTCTCGTTGTAGTTTATTTTCTGAGAATGTGCTGTAGATATCAGTCACGATGCACTGAGGCTTACTTCATCAGTCTATTAAAAGGGGTTATTAGAAATAAGTAGTACCAATTTTGTCACGGCCTCGTCAGTTCCTGATTCAATAAAACGTCCTGAAAAACTAAATATCATTTATCTTCCATCGTTTTAAAAATAAGAAGTATTATTTATCTTTGGTCAATTTAAAAATAAAAATGTTCAAAGAAAAGTTTTTCTATGTACGGTTTAACTAATCGCTGGTGTTGATGGTGGGTGGAGGTATGTGGGTACTAACTGATGTATAGGGAGGAAAAGGTGATGCTAGATAAGAGCTGATAGAACTCTGGGACAATAGTCTCATATAGGTTGGAAAACACTGGACTAAAGTTTTCAGTTCCTGAAATTCGGTCACTTCCACACATATATAGGACATTTTAGAAAGAGTAAGTCATATTCCTTCATGAGATAGTATTGGTCAAAACTAGAACAAAATTGAAAGTTACTGGCAGATTGACATTGTGTGCAGGAACGAGACTCGAACTCAAGACTCTTGTATTTCTTTGGCAAGTACTCTACCGACTTTTATCTGTGCTGTGTCATGTGCAAATGCCCCAAGTTAGTTCACTTAATTGACATTGTACTCGTGGTACCCGAAATACGCTGATGACTGTATCTACATTACATTTCATTTTTTTATGTGGGTTTTATGTCTCAGCAGACTACCGTTTTCCCAAGCAAGTAGTATGTACAGCTTCGGGGGTGGGCGGGGGTCGAAATCCAAGGCCTGGCCAAGGTGCCTCCCTTTCTCGTCCCCGAACGGCTCCCCTCCTATTTTTTTTATATTTTTTTATTTTTGAGAACAGGAACCAGGTTAAACAAAACATCTTTATTCGTGCAAACATAAATACAAAGTCGTCCTTTCAGCGAAACCACCATCAGACACTACGCTCGAACAAGGTACGCAAAAGTCTTTATTAACAAGATGTGGAAAATAACAGTAATACTAATAATAATAAAATAATAGTAATAAGAATAATAATAATACTGCACGTAAGATAAGTAGTGTGATGCCTTATACGAAGAGGGAAGCAGGGTCGGGGCATGTCGAGGCCTGCTTGCATCCTCCTGCTCGGCAGTTGGGGCGTGGAGGCAGAGAGAGCAGGGCTCAATATGCGGGGCCCGGCCACGGTGTCCCCGGCACCAATATCCGACAGAACCGCACGAAAGGAGAGCGGAAGCCAAGGAGGAGGGGACAGTAGATTTGCGGGAATGACCGGCGTCGTCTGCTATAGTGCATAACAGAAAGGGGCGCGTGCCCAGCCGCCTACCCCGCTGTGGGGCACGATACAGAAATATAGCGCAGAGAGTCTAGGGCGTCAGCAGCATCGGGAGTGGTGGTGTCCTTAAAGATAGCGCGAAGCTAAATAGCGAAGAAGGTGTGGTAGCGTTGCCGATGCTCGAGTTCGCTGAGGGCGTTTGTAAGTACTGCTAGAAATCACGACGTGACTGTTGCAATTGGTACACAGGTAAGTGATAGTCTATCCTTTCACCCATACAGTCGCATGGTTTATGGTGGCAGGGAGATGTCCTCAGAATAGATGAAAGTCCACGGGTAAAAAGATGTAGGAGACAACAAACTGTCAATCCAGTTTCCAGATGTCACTGGTGGCGGCACAGGTCAGGTTATAGGCGTCGTCGTGCACGAGGTGGCAAATTGAACAAAGCGAAGTGTCCGACAATTCTACTCCGTGAACGCGTTGGTTTATGAGAATTTTTGACATGCGACGCGGTACCATGTTGCCCGGGTGTTAGAAGGAAGGGAACGCCAGACCGTGAACCACCGCATCGATGGAATTTTCTGTTTGATGTTACTGCGAGATATGCAACGAAGTAGTGGGGTGTAGAAATCTTTGGTTCGAGGAAGGCGTGTGCTCGGTAAGTGAGTGTGAACGTGAACATAACTGAACTCGTTGAGGAAATCGTAAATAGCGTCAGATGGTACTTAAAGTGGCCCACTAGCGCAGGCAGGGATATGGTCGAGGACATGAAAATGTCCAGCAAGCTGCACTTAATGGAGGCGTCCCCCTTCCACACATCTCAGTATCCGTTCTCATTATCCATTCGGATGCGGCGTCACTGATGGCTTTGAAAATGGACAAATAGATGCCCAAATGTCGGAAGCTGAGATCTTAGCTATTTCATGTAAGAGGCGTTCCCCTTACAAGACTCTGATTTGGTATAATCATTGCTGAAGGTGAATAGGCCGCTGAAAGTGAACATCAGTAAGTGGAAATGTTCAGCACAAACACACTGCTGACTGAGTTTCCCAAGCACAGACCACGACGCTCCTATAATTTCGTATAACTATATAGCAGGAAGCTAGTAACTGTTGTGCAAACAGGCGCACAATTTGTAGCAAAAAGGTTGGTACCAGATTAGTTCATTAAGTAGCTGAGCAGTGATGGTGTTCCGTCGCCTTGCTGGAACCGGTGAGATTTCGCAGCTCCGCTAGTGATCGGCGGGAGGGGTGCGGGGTATTGGCTGTCGAGTATGGGAGCGTAAACTGACAGCAGATGAGGCAGCACCCTGTCCTACAGGGCAGGGCATACTATAGTGTTTTGGAACGTGTGGTTATCTGGTGTAGAGATTGCAGATCTGGCTGTGAACTCTGACACTTGGAGACACGGAGGTAGTGGTGGTATGCTTGTGAGTATCAGATGGATTGTCTACAAGGAGCTTTAAGATGGTGTTTCACGGTTTCTACCTCTGCCTAGGCCTAGTGACTCAACGGTTGTCTTCACCTGAAGCTCGTAATTTGTTGTGAGATCTACTGTTCATTATTAATCAGATGACATGCCACTCTGAATGAAGTACATGCCACACTGAACATGTTCTAGTTTCAGTAGTGGCAACTTGTAGAATCCGTTGTTTTAAATAATTTGAAGTCTGTCGTTCAAATGTTTCCAGAGGCCAGTGGGTACTGCTTTGATATACCGGCTGTAATACTGAACTGTTTCAGGAAACTCATTGCGTAATTGCTAACTTTGGTGTAAATTGTATAAACATTAGCACGTATTTCTGTAGCCACTTGTTAAAGACAAAATTCAAATGGCTCTGAGCACTAGGGACTTAACACCTGAGGTCGTCGGTCGCCTACAACTTAGAACTACTTAAACCTAACTAACCTAAGGACATCACACACAGCCATGCCCGAGGCACGATTCGAACCTGCGACTTCAAGCTTTGTTTGTGTTCTTGGCCTAACTTTCTTCTACTGCCATTGTAACTGTTGCGATGGCTAGATAATGAATAGACCGTATACCGCTTCCTCCGTGCATAGTTATATATACCTTTTTTTTTTCTTCAATATTTGTTATTGATCTGAAGCTGATTGAATGTTGCAAACTGCCCAAGTCCTTCACCATTTTCATTGATGTGTTGTTCTCAGAATATACCTACAACTCTCCACTAATGAGAAATCAATATCTGTTATTTACTTTATCTAGGACTGCTCGCAGTTCGTCATAGGGCAGTTTTGTTACTGTTTCTTCAGGTGCATATATAATGACTAAATATCCTGAGTCGGTTTTAAATTTACACGTGACAATTCGTTCATTGGTAAAGGATCATTCTACATTTTATCTTTCCCATTTGATATTTATTAGGATATCCACCCCATATTTGGCTCGTGTGTTTTGAAATACTGCAATCTCTATCACTGTGTAGTAATCAATATGAAAAAAATAGAGCCAACAAATAATTCTTTTGGAATTAAAAACCAGAAGCTAAAGGGCACAGTACGTAAAAACGAAAACGGAAGAGGATTATAAGCAAAAAGGGATGAAGCCAAACAAATAACTGGGTTAGCACGCTAACAGTTATGCGATCGTTTTATTAGTAAAGTCGAGCAAGATATACACAGGAGGTAATCTTTTGCCTATAAGGTAATGACACAATCAAATAGAGTGGAGAAACGTACTGCTGAAGTGAATGTAGTTAGCGAAGCTTAATAGAAAGGAATTTGTAAAAAACTGTGAGGAACAGAACATAGAGAATAGAACGAGGAGGGGTTCACGTGACATAATAGTATGGTGGATTGAATTACAATGCAAGTGCCGCAATTAGTTTTAAAAAGTGTGAAAAACAGGGAAGCATAAGCACCAGGTGGTATTAATACAGGAATTTTAAAATATGCCGCTACCTTTTATGATTTTAGATTGTTACATTCATTTAATAAATATTGGCTATGGTGTAAAATCACAAACCTTTGGAATATTTCAGAGGTAATATCAATTTTTAAGGAAGATAAAAGGAAGAATTGTGAAAAAAATAAAGGAATTATAAAGGGAAAAATTGTGAAAATAATAGAGGAATTGGCCTCCAAAACTGAGTCTACAAAATACTTGAAAAAATAGTCAATTAGCGTTTAAGAATCATAACGGAGACTTTCCTACTAGAAGAACAAAGTAATTTCGGAAAGGCCGTTCTGTAGTGACAATATATGTACTACAAAAACAAATGACGAGAATTCAGTTTAGAGATGCATATCGCCTTTACTGATTTCGGAAATGCTTTTGACAGATTGAACAGAAACTAACTATGGAACACAATTATTAAAGCTGGATATCTCAGTCATCATATTCAAGCTATGAAAGCCTTATACGTCAACGCAAAGAAGTTAACAAATATTCGAAATACCAAAACAGAAAAAGGTCAAATATCAACAAAGAAAACTAAAATCATGGGTCATCATGGGAAATACCCACCATGGTCAGGAAGAACGATAGATACATACTACTTGAGCAGGTCTCCAAACATAATTCTTAAGATGCGACATAAGCTATGATATGGACAAGGCCATAGAAAATAAGATAAAACATACCAGTAAACAGGCGGAAGATACAAAAAAAAATTAGAGCAAATTATGGAAGTAAACAAAATTAAAATTTTGTAAAACCATGGCTACACCATTATTGGTTTATAGAAGTGAGTCATGCATCTCGAAAAACCGCGGTAAAAGTAAATTATAAGCAGCAGATATTAAATTTCTTAGGAGATGTTACCAGGGAAGACCGTATAAGGAACGAAAATGTTAGAGATGAATTAGATACTTACATTATTTAAAAATTTTGTTGAAGAACATAAAAAATGATGGAAACATCACCTACAAAGAATGGGTGTAGACAGAATCCCACATTTGGCTATGCTGTACCAGCCAAGAGGAAGAAGGGACGTAGGAAGAGTCAGAACGTGGTGGCCCTGAGAAGAGTGAAGATGTAACAGGCACAAGGTGACCGAGCCCTGTAGTCCATAAGAAGAAGAAGAAGAAGAAGATTGTAAACACGTACTCTGTGACTGAAGTATCTATAAAATTATAAACGCGTCGCAAGCAATCAGGCGGATTTGGCATAGCAGCCATGCTTGGAGCAATGTAGTCAGAATTCATATCTGGAGCAACACAATTTCATTACAAAAGCGGAGTTTCTGAATGTTTTATATTAAAACTTGTGGAGTTCTGCATTGGTTCGGTTCACTGACATTAAGCTTATTTGTAAAAATGATCAGGTTAGGATGGCGTTTAGACGGCTATTCTTAAATACTTAAGAGGTGGCGTCATTTTTCCTATGAGTTTTGTTTTTACAGTTGTTCGTCTTCTTATTTTTTTCTCTGTTTACTTGAGTTCAAATGAAAGGTGTTAGTTGTGATGTTCTATGGGGCGATTTAAAGTGATTTGTTACGCAGGGTGTGGAATATAACTGCCACGTGTCGCAAGTAAAGTGATTTTATCTGTCACACGACCGGTTTTGGGCTTGTGCCCATCTTGAGGTAGTTTGCATTCGTTTGGAAGTGGCTAATTTCAGTATTGCCTATTTGGTAATGACCCCATTATTAGCTTTTTACTTAAATAGTGAACTTCAGCAGTGAAAATTGGAAGATGCACATGAATGTGAATCACCTGAAGACATGCAGAAGCTCCAAACTCATCGTGTGTTAAATAAAATCACCTTCTATTGCGACTAAAATCACCTTTTATTGCGACTGGTAGTGGTTATTACTCTACACCGTGTAAAGGAACAGTGATAAAGTTCAACCGCATCTATTATGGATAAAATTCAATTGACTTTCTACGGAATTTTTTCGAAAATATGTTTTAATAAACGTTCAAATTTGTTACTGGTGACTCAACGCAGTCAATCTGGCCCAAGGTTTCATCCTACTGACCGTTACCACCACACTCTTCAGATACAGGCCGTTGCACTCGTGACGAATAATATGTAACATGCGGTACTGCAGGTGGGATTTACAAAAGATGACAAAGTAAAGTACCACAGTTCGCGCATGTGGACAAATACTCGAGCAGTCATGCAAGTGGAATATCTGGATCTGTTCATCATCGATGTATAGGCAGGAATTTCTGGTGTCATGATGTCATACATTTCACCATACACTATAACAGGTGCAGTTATCATCGGATGCTGTGAAGTGAGTTACCAGTGCTATTGGAGAACTTTGTCCTTGCAGGAAGACAACAACTGTGCTTAGTGAACGTCGAAGCTTCGCTCTATTTTCTACGGCTCATGCGACAGTAACTCATCGCAACGTTTCATTGGAGAAGGATTGGTAGCGGAGGTGCGGTAGCATGGCCTTCTCGTTAAGCGGACCTAAATCGTTTGCATTTCTGGTCTTGGGGAAATTTACAGGTTTTTGTGTATGCCTAGCCTACAGGTAATGTGATACTGGTTTCTTGGAACATTATTATTAGAATTTTTCTTTCTATTTTGACCAATCTAACTGCTGTAGGAAATATGTGCACTTCATACACCTTGTGTATGTACATACCAGCAGCTTTGAGAGGTCATTCATGGTGTTAGTATGAGGCACCAAACATATGTAAGTACTTTAAGAACATCGAAAATCCAGTTTACTGTAACGAACACAAGGATATAACGAGTAACAGTACACACAAGTAACTGCTGACATTCGTCAGCAGCGGGAAGAGACAAAATACAGATTCTCTCTTGCACGATTCATTAGGAAGATAGCATGTAGAACCTGTCTATTCTGTACATAGGTGGATGCGCTCGTGTTCCCTTACATATATCCAATTTCAAAATTTGACAGTATAATTTATGGAACACGAAAATTATGATTTATTTTAATAGTCTTATTGTATTTAAAGACGCAGGTAAGTTGACAACTGAAGAAATGTAATTTCTTCCTCTGTGTGCTCTTTGTGGGTTTGAGGGAATACGCGGCCGTGAATAATTGTAAGTGCTGGAGCCAAATCTAGGTTCAAATGGCTCTGAGCACTATGGGACTTAACATCGGAGGTCATCAGTCCCCTAGAACTTAGAACTACTTAAACATAACTAACCTAAGGAATAGGTTGCGAAAGATAATATTGTCAAACATGTCTGCGCCACACGAAGGCTGAGCGACGGATGGTGTAAATAATGTATTCTTATTCCGTCGTAATTGTGAATGTTACTGATGTTTCCAAACTGTGCTAATCGTTGACAATAAGACAATAAACATCTACATGGAGTCAATGTACTAAGTCGCTGTTGTCAGTATACCGAAATGTTCAAAGACCTGTATACAGAAGATTCTGAAGATAACACCGCAGATTATATTTACTGCACATTTCTGTACAACACTTTTCTCCCGACTGATGAGTTGCCGTCAATTATGATACCAGAAGAAGTAATCGAATGAAAATACGAATAGTGAACCTCAAAAACCTGATATAATCCGAAACGCAGAAGGTGCTGAGCTGAGACGATTACAAAGAGGTCTGTAATATGAAATTTCCGGTTCAGAGCTCATACTGTTATTGTATCTTTATTACCTTTGCAAATAAATTGTACATTTTCCCTGTAAATCGTATTCTATATTAACTATTACTTTTGGATAACTGAAATTATCATTCAAAAAGTCGTTGAAGTGCAGCACTAATTTTGGAAACCTTTTACTGTATTGGAGTATTCTCAGTTTGCCGATACGACTGTACATCAGTCAACCACAATCTATCTGGATAGAGAGCCAGAGGAAATGGATTCAATTTCCGGAATGGTCATACGGTTTCATGTTGATCGTTTCTTGGTATCTCCAGCCAGGTGGATGCAGATACGTTTTAAGTTTAAAATCGTATCATTTCCTTCCTGCTAAATTAGTTTGTTTGAATCATTGCATTTATTTTTATTGGGTACTTGTTGGAAAGGACATGTTTCACTTGGTATTTGTTTACTTTTATTATCTAAATTGGAAAAATGGTAACGTATTCAGTGCGCATTGCTATAAACTATATTTGGTGTTTTGCTTTTTTGGTGAGAATATGAGTACGTTTTGTGGTTGTTCCATACGCTAACACGCTAAGTATTGTAGGAAACCTGATTCAAAATCACTTTGCTCTTGCCCTTCATTAATAGCGATACTGTACGCTTACAGCAAACTGGAGGCTTTCAAAGTTAAATGGTGAGAATAAATGAATTAAGCTGCTTGTATGAATACTGGCCCGCCGTTCTGTTTTGCAGTAAATATTTTCTTCTATATGAAGTTGTTTGGAAGACTTTTGGCGAGGGGATACCGGGAACATTGAGCGAATTTATGATTTGTGTTGAGACATGTACGCTTTAGTCTTGTCTCATCGTGATATCAACAGATTTAAATAGTTTTTTCTTCCGCTGAGAGCAAAATCTACTTTCTAATTTGTGTGATGAAGTAAGCTTTAGTTTTTATTTTACTTATTTATTTGTTTTTTGCTTCTACAGTTGCTCTCTGGCATAACCATGTAGTTTTTCGTAGTCCTGTTTATAAGGCTATAGTCTTTTCTGACATAATGTTTGTCTGTCATTACCACGTTAAGTAATTCATCAGTTAGGCGATTGTGGAGAAGGGCGTATCAATGTGATATACACCGTTTCAGCTAGTACTCTAGAATGTACGATAATATTTTATAACGCTCAAAATTCTCCGATATAATTTGAGAACGTTGCTTTTAAAGCTCGACAATATTGTAGAATTATCTTGAATTTTTTTCCACTGAAAAATACACTGATGCGGAAGAGGCAGAAATGTTCATGTGATAAACACGCACACCCACGTTCACACACACACACACACACACACACACACACGCACACACAAACTATCTCTTTGAAAATTTTGTGCCGGAAATATCGAAACATTCGTGACAAAACAAAAGAGGATTAGTATGCCGTTTTCTCACACTTCACAAAGTGTACATAAATGTTTGGAGATACGTTGCTTCATAATGAAATAGAATGTTGATATAATATTGAATTAGATCTTGTGTTTATCTACGAGCATTGCATTCTGTATTTAATTGTGTACTTGTTTCATTCTGAGTAACTTCGTGAAAGGTGGTTCCAACGCCGTTGCACAAACCCTTCTAAATTGTTATTATACATACATGCATACATATACACATACGAAATATATGTAAAAGCACATTATAGAGGTTGGTCAGCAACAGTGTGAAAAGCTTATAAGGGTGTCACAAATTAGTTTGTGCTGAAAAATAACTCTTAAGAACATACGTTGTGCCCTTTACAAATTAATTAAATTGTGCACGCAAATTCAAGAGACCCGCCAGAGACGATGTTGCCAAACGTGTTCATCGTTTTGGTTCCTAACACCGAAGAAGAGAACAGCATAAACATTTGGACATGAGACAGTGTTATGGATTGAAACCGAGCCAAAGGCTGAGCAGCCTCGTGCGCTATGATCTTCGCCATGAGAACAGATGACATAAGTTGTATCAGGCGGGCCGCTTGAATTTTGGGCGCGAAACGGCCTGATTGGCTAACTTCAGTGCTAATTAGCTCGGAAACGATATAGGGTATCGAATTTTTTTCTTAACAATTATTTCCCACCACAACCCACCCTGCATCACTCACTGGAGGTTTTTACACTATTTTTGACCACCCTGTGTATACATATGGTACATGTCACATAAATTAAGTTCGGAACATTCTAAACGGCTACGTTTATATATTACTAGAGCATCAAGTAAATATTTGAAGTGCTTAGATTTCGGTAACAGCGTTAAACAACAACTTGTTTTTATACAGCCAAAAAAAGGTTCAAATGGCTCTGAGCACTATGAGACTTAACATCTGTGGTCATTAGTCCCCTAGAACTTAGAACTACTTAAACCCAGCTAACCTAAGGACATCACACACACCCATGCCCGAGGCAGGATTCGAACCTGCGACGGGAGCGGTCACGCGGTTCCAGACTGAAGCGCCTAGACCGCACGGCCACACCGGCCGGCGCCTTTTATATAGCCGTCAGGAATCTCTATATATACAGGGAGTTACAAAAAGGTACGGCCAAACTTTCAGGAAACATTCCTCACACACACAAATAAAGAAAAGATGTTACGTGGACGTGTGTCCGGAAACGCTTAATTTCCATGTTAGAGCTAATTTTAGTTTCGTTCTTCCACCTACGCTCAATGGAGCACGTTATCATGATTTCACACGGGATACTCTACCTGTGCTGCTAGAACATGTGCCTTTACAAGTACGACACAACATGTGGTTCATGCACGATGGAGCTCCTGCACATTTCAGTCGAAGTGTTCGTACGCTTCTCAACAACAGATTCCGTAACCGATGGATTGGTAGAGGCGGACCAATTCCATGGCCTCCACGCTCTGCTGACCTCAACCTTCTTGACTTTCATTTATGGGGGCATTTGAAAGCTCTTGTCCAAGCAACCCCGGTACCAAATGTAGAGACTCTTCGTGCTCGTATTGTGGACGGCTGTGAAACAATACGCCATTCTCCAGGGCTGCATCAGCGCATCAGGGATTCCATGCGACGGAGGGTGGATGCATGTATCCTCGCTAACGGAGGACATTTTGAACATTTCCTGTAACAAAGTGTTTGAAGTCACGCTGGTACGTTCTGTTGCTGTGTGTTTCCATTCCATGATTAATGTGATTTGAAGAGAAGTAATAAAATGAGCTCTAACATGGAAAGTAAGCGTTTCCGGACACATGTCCACATAACATTTTTTTTTTCTTTGTGTGTGAGGAATGTTTCCTAAAAGTTTGGCCGTACCTTTTTGTAACACCCTGTATATATATTTATAATCCACATACATTTAAAAAATATGTACCATTTGTCCGTTCTAAAGCTTATTAGAGTATGCAGAATGTTTCCCTTTTGTATGTTATTTACGTAGTTATATATTACTGATATTTTAAAAAATATATAGTCTGATTTCACCCAAATATTTATTAGATCGTTGTGTCGAAATCTGAAGTAAATTGGTTAACTAATTTCGATATTTTGGTGATAACATGATATGATGACTTGTCTTTCTATAATGTTATAGATGTCAAATAAACATTATGATAGCGATTGTTTAGTAGTTATACTGTATTAATTCCTTGTTGGAGGTTTACATAGCTGTCAAAATTACTCGGCTGTAGAGTCCACTAGGTAACTCCAACAGGTTGCAGATACGGTGTTCAATGTAAGTGCCAACTTCAGCAGCACGTTAATCAATCCTTACTAATACGAACTCCAATGAGTTTCTACAGTCAGATGGTAACTTATAAGGAATAGTAATACAAATTTGATTTGCTGTGTGGACTATGGTTCCGTTTCCATTTTTGACTTTGACAGAGCGTCCTAGATACCTAAAAGTCTTTTCTCAACGGTCAGGAATGATTAAAGACCACATGAGTGGTTGTTGTAAATAATGATATAATGAACCTACTTCATCGAAATATTTAGAAGAAGATAAAACTGAATATTTACAAAATAGAACCGAGCTTCTGTTTTACAACTACAATTACACTCCTGGAAATTGAAATAAGAACACCGTGAATTCATAGTCCCAGGAGGGGGAAACTTTATTGACACATTCCTGGGGTCAGATACATCACATGATCACACTGACAGAACCACAGGCACATAGACACAGGCAACAGAGCATGCACAATGTCGGCACTAGTACAGTGTATATCCACCTTTCGCAGCAATGCAGGCTGCTATTCTTCCATGGAGACGATCGTAGAGATGCTGGATGTAGTCCTGTGGAACGGCTTGCCATGCCATTTCCACCTGGCGCCTCAGTTGGACCAGCCTTCGTGCTGGACGTGCAGACCGCGTGAGACGACGCTTCATCCAGTCCCAAACATGCTCAATGGGGGACAGATCCGGAGATCTTGCTGGCCAGGGTAGTTGACTTACACCTTCTAGAGCACGTTGGGTGGCACGGGATACATGCGGACGTGCATTGTCCTGTTGGAACAGCAAGTTCCCTTGCCGGTCTGGGAATGGTAGAACGATGGGTTCGATGACGGTTTGGATGTACCGTGCACTATTCAGTGTCCCCTCGACGATCACCAGTGGTGTACGGCCAGTGTAGGAGATCGCTCCCCACACCATGATGCCGGGTGTTGGCCCTGTGTGCCTCGGTCGTATGCAGTCCTGATTGTGGCGCTCACCTGCACGGCGCCAAACACGCATACGACCATCATTGGCACCAAGGCAGAAGCGACTCTCATCGCTGAAGACGACACGTCTCCATTCGTCCCTCCATTCACGCCTGTCGCGACACCACTGGAGGCGGGCTGCACGATGTTGGGGCGTGAGCGGAAGACGGCCTAACGGTGTGCGGGACCGTAGCCCAGCTTCATGGAGACGGTTGCGAATGGTCCTCGCCGATACCCCAGGAGTAACAGTGTCCCTAATTTGCTGGGAAGTGGCGGTGCGGTCCCCTACGGCACTGCGTAGGATCCTACGGTCTTGGCGTGCATCCGTGCGTCGCTGCGGTCCGGTCCCAGGTCGACGGGCACGTGCACCTTCCGCCGACCACTGGCGACAACATCGATGTACTGTGGAGACCTCACGCCCCACGTGTTGAGCAATTCGGCGGTACGTCCACCCGGCCTCCCGCATGCCCACTATACGCCCTCGCTCAAAGTCCGTCAACTGCACATACGGTTCACGTCCACGCTGTCGCGGCATGCTACCAGTGTTAAAGACTGCGATGGAGCTCCGTATGCCACGGCAAACTGGCTGACACTGACGGCGGCGGTGCACAAATGCTGCGCAGCTAGCGCCATTCGACGGCCAACACCGCGGTTCCTGGTGTGTCCGCTGTGCCGTGCGTGTGATCATTGCTTGTACAGCCCTCTCGCAGTGTCCGGAGCAAGTATGGTGGGTCTGACACACCGGTGTCAATGTGTTCTTTTTTCCATTTCCAGGAGTGTATTTTATAGCACCTAACTGCTGATTACGTGAGAGCAGTAAGGATAATATCATAGAATGTACGGCCAGTCGTTTTCCATGTCGCAGTAGCGCACTCTAGCGGAACAAATCTCCTTCCTGGTAGTAGATACGGTAGTGCCAGTTCACATGTTTGAGCGTACATTAAAATGAAGCACCTTTAGAACTTCTAAGACAAATAAGAACTCGTGACTACACTGATTTCGTTAGTTAAGATAAACATAAAGTTCTTCATAAGTTAAGCAGGTAAAAATCAAACGCTGTGTAGATTAAAAATAACAATAGTTTTCGATAAATGAGAAACATGCCAATAATTGACTTACTGCATTTGAACACAGTAGGAAACTACACGTTGGCTACCACATTTGGTTTTGTGAAACTGGTGCAGAATAGCAAAGGAACTAATTTCTCAGATATCGGCAATTGCTATTCTTCTCGACAAATACGCGGTATGACTGCTGTCATGCAAGGAGCTGGTGTAACTCTGATGTTTACAGGTATTTAAATGTTCCATCTTTTGCTTTTCATAGACTGCGACAACAGTTTGTAGCCAGAAGTCCAAATCCTGAATATTCAGTCAAGAATGGGTAAGGATTACGGCTATCGAATCCCCTGCCCAAAACCAGGAAAATCGGATTGCTACGCAGTCACATCTATGATCTGCTCCTGTTGTTCATGTACGAGATTTTTAGTACACAATTTTCAGAAAACTTGCAGATACTTTGGACATTTCATGTAGTGCAATTTTGGCTTTGTGGGCCTCAGTGTAATGAGGTAGGGTTTACTCTTTTACTCTTAACCTAAATGTCCTAGTGTGAGGTCGGTGAATATGTAAACAGAGGACAATTGGATACTGTAAGACACATGCTGAATAGGTGCAAGTCTTGAGTAAAAGACACTATAAAAGCGTATCTAATGTATTCAACTTACACATACAACAAGGTATATACTTACGAAAATGTCATGTAGCGCAGATCCGGAGAAGAAAATCTGTACAATATAGAAGGTCGAAAAATAAACATTGAAATGTAGCAACTGGCATAAACTCAGCCTTAAACTTGGACAAAAGTTTATATGTTCCTTAGAACTGAAAATTTCTGAATCCGTGATAAAGGACTTTACAGAAACGGCTTCAATTGGCTATATTGACATGACGTGAATCATACGATTTGAATAGGAGAAGCGTTTACTTTGGAACTGTCAATGCACATGGATTTCTTCCTCTCTTATACTGTACGATTCTAGCCATTCCCAATTTAACATGACTCGTTAGTCGATCTATTTTTGCTAGAAGAAAAGAGACTAAATAAATGTTAGTAGGACATAGGACCGATTGAAAATAGCAAACTCAAGAAAATGAATTACGTTTGGAAGCGATACTTCGAATTCCACAGAGCCCTGTGGCTCTTTATATCGCGCAACATGAACAAGGAAGCCGCAGAAATTGCTTACCGATGCATTATGCTTTGCCCAAGAGCTATCAGGGAGAAACCGCCAAAGAAAACCGAACAACAGTGCTACACACCCGGAAGAGAATTTCGTACGCAAGCCCGCACAGTTGTAACAGGCTTAGAGAGGTAAAAATTTATCACGCCTTAATTAGTAGGTGATGACTTGACATGAGGACGAAAGTAGGGAAGATAGACTTCTCCCAATTGCAACACACGGTGACCAAACAAGTGTTCACGGCTGACGGCTACACACGGAAGATTTCATTCATTGGGCACACTGGTGAGTACCGCCAGCAATGGAAGTGGCGCAGCTTATCTTGCACAGTGGCACCAGGTATATTCGTCTTTCGTAAGAAACTGTGCTACATCATCAAGCAAACATCACTAATTTTGGTACCTATTAGTGAAGTACTTTTCTTGTGTGCGGTGGTTTATATTCAAATGAAAGCACGAAAGTAATGTCCTAGACAGTATTCTCCGCCCTTAGACAGAGCGAAATCATTATAATCTCTTCTTACGAGATAAGCATGAAAAATGGCCCCTTAGATATACCAAGATAAATCACACTGACCATATTTCAGTACGTTTTGGAGACACACTGAATACTTCGTTCCAGTATCTACGCTCTGGTGAGACAAGCTTCGGATGAAGTTACAGCCGCCTCCTAAGGAGCTCACAAACACTACCATTTGCGGTATTGTACGTGGTTGTGTGCGCTGTAACAGCGCGAGCCTAACGTAATAGGACCCTAAGCTGTAATACGCTGCCACGACACAGCAGCACGGCAGACGCCAAGACGCTCAGCAGTCCTTGTCGGTCGGTGGCATACGGCGTGCGAGACATTTGTGGCAGCCGCACCACAACAATCCCGCTTTGGTGCATAAAAATACTGTATATCCGGAAACCTGACGATCGAATCGGCAAGTCATCGAGTCCGCTGTACCCTGGACAAATGCCGCCTTCACTGACGGGAATGCCAGTCGGGCGCTCCAACTACGGCTCTGAGGGTTAAACTGAGTCCCACCAAGCCACCGAGCCACTGGGTGACCGCCATCACCAGATGCTACTAGCCATCCGCTTGTCTGGGCTTTGATTTCTGTGCTACTGCACTGGACCATCCGCCAAGCAACCGGCTTCACCTATGACCGAGCGAGCCATGCCACCTTGCATTGTAGCTGAGCCAGTTCCAGCGGCAGTCTGAGTATGCAGGATCATATGGTTCTAGCGACACAGCGCTCAGCTAGGTGTAGCAAAAGTTGTTTGCTTTCTCACGACGTTCTGTGCACTGAGAGCACGATTCTAGCCATGTAGTGCCCCATGATAAGGGCACAAGCTTCCAGTGAACACTGTTGTTGAAATGGTTCAAATGGTTCAAGTGGCTCTGAGCACTATGGGACTCAACTGCTGAGGTCATTAGTCCCCTAGAACTTAGAACTAGTTAAACCTAACTAACCTAAGCACATCACAAACATCCATGCCCGAGGCAGGATTCGAACCTGCGACCGTAGCGGTCTTGCGGTTCCAGACTGCAGCGCCTTTAACCGCACGGCCACTTCGGCCGGCTGTTGTTGAAATGAAGATTACTACTGACAACAATCTACGTCTGACTCACCCAAACCAACGAACAACGAACCTCCATCAGACAATACGCACACAGTTAAAAGTGGTTTCGGAAACAGGATCGGTGAAGGTGCTACCGCCATTGTCAACAAAATCGAGAGTACCATGTGTAATCCGTACCGGCTCATGGGATACCTGTGTGTATTGTTCCTACTTTTGTGCCTATCTTCTTCCTGATGTTCTACTGATACGTCTTGATAATGTTGGGAACAGATTTGGTTTGGTAGCTGCGAAGGATCCGTGGTACTGTTTGATAAAACTGATTATAAGAACCGAGTGCAAACCACCAATCCATGTAGCGAGTCGCATGATGTAGTATGTTGGACGAGTCGGCAAAGAAGGTTCAAAATGGTTCAAATGGCTCGGAGCACTATGGGACTTAACATCTATGGTCATCAGTCCCCTAGAACTTAGAACTATTTAAACCTAACTAACCTAAGAACTTCACACAACACCCAGTCATCACGAGGCACAGAAAATCCCTGACCCCGCCTTGAATCGAACCCGGGAACCCGGGCGCGGGAAGCGAGAACGCTACCGCACGACCACGAGCTGCGGACGGCAAAGAAGGCGTCACACCATACAACGTATGCAGAGTTTGTGCCTGAGACAAGGCAGTCCATGGGTATCGGGAGTTTTGGGTGAATGTGTGAATGAAGGCATACATTATTGTAAATAGTGTCATCTTAGTAATGATTTTAAGAGCCCTCCAGGGATGTGCTGTAGTAGATATGTGGTTTAACGTCCACAGAGTGCAGAGCGCATAGCTTTTCCTTTCTGTCTCTGCCCAATACTCCTTCCGTGTCTGTCTGTGATGCAGTTCTTCAGTGAGGTAATTGTAAGTGGAGGTAGAGCCCTCACGGAGTAAAATGTAGATTAGTATCGCAACTGTGTTCTACGATTCGGATTTTTGTCTTCTTATAATGCAACGTTGACTCAAAGCAGTCTGCTAGGCGGTTTAGTTACCACGCATGCGCGATGAGTCACTGCCGTAATGTCTTCGTTATACCGCTCCCAATCCTTCGAAATTAAGTCAGCACAAGTTTCCGGAAAATGTGACGAGGATAAAATGTTATCGAGTAATAGGTGTACAATGAAAGGGTACAAACAGTAGCTGTCGTATTGCAGAGCTGATGAAGCACGATTTGCTGAAAAGGTCTCCCTGGTTTGAGAGAACAACTTCTAAGTGATAGTTTCCGAGATGTTACGGTCAGATGGGCTACATTTACTTTTTGTTAGATTTCATACTTTTGTAAATAATCTAAGTCAAGTTCTTCTAGCAGAACTTTTGTGCTTGTTTCATGAGACAATGATAAGATAAAACAGGCTATTAATATTATGTGTAAAGTGAGGAATAGCATGACTACATTGAAATATAAGCGATATGTTGATGAAGCTAGGTGTGCATTTAAGGAAGAAAAATCGTGGAAAAGTGCGAGTACCTAATTCTCTAATTTAGACAAGTCAAGCAGGATTACTGTTATTGGACGCATATTGGAAGTGACAAATTGTATCTTTACGAACGATTTGACACTGTTACTGAATGGACTAGTCGTAGACTGTGCGTTATGGATAATGCTATAGGATGAAGCGAGTGAATAGCATAAAAGTGAACCTAAATGTGTACGATGTGAATAAAAGTTATTGTGTGATATATGTGCAGATAGTAACTGTTCTCGAAAGAATAAATGCCATTGATGACCATACAGCTTCTATAGAATAAATGATAATTAATTGAAACCCTCAGCTGCCGACAGGTATTGCTTATATACCTCGATGGGGACAGGTGAAAATGAGTGCCCCGACCGGGACTCGAACCCGGTATGTCCCGCTTATGTGGCAGACGCTCTATTCAGCTCAGCCACCAAGGACACAGATGAAAAGCGCTACTGCAGGGACTTATCCCTTGCACGCTTCCCATGAGACCCACATTCCCAACTGTCAACAATCTACATACTTAATGTTCTTAAAAGATAATTTGCCCATCCACTCATTACTCGCGCCAACTAAGGTGACGATTCCCGTAAGAGTTCGGGTAACACGTGTGTCTCACGGGAAGCGTGTGCGGGATAAGTCCCTGCAGTCGCGCTGTTCATCTGCGTCCTCGGTGGCTCAGCTGGACAGAGCGTCTGCCTTGTAGGCAGGAGATACCTGGTTCGAGTCCCTGTCGGAGCACACATTTTCAGCTGTCCTCATCGAGGTGTATAAGCAATACCTGTCGGCAGCTGAGGGTTTCAATTAATTATCATCTCTAGCGTGACATATTCGCTGATCGTGCGACGTGTGGTTTACCAAGGCGAGCCTTCGTCTGGAACCATACACACGGTGTAAGGATTTTAAATGTGTCTCAGAATCTGTTTTACGTCGCGTTTTCGGGTCAAGGTCTTAGAGCATCGAATTACCGCAAGAGGGGAAGGGCATAGGAGCGCGAATCTAACGCAATAGCGCCACTTCTTCCACCTGCTGTAATATGCCAATGTGTCACTATGCTGCTCTAGGCATTTCCAGTCAGAGGGTTACATAATTTGCTTCACTCGTCTTTTAAATATAAACAATGGCAAAAACGACTACTTTTACATTATATTGTAGACTTTAACAACTGAGAAATATGAAACAAGTGCTTCATATATAGACACACAAAATTCCATAAGGCACATTTTAGCTGTGTATATTTTTACTTGCAACAAACCTGTTTATAATTTTAATTTTCATAAACCAGTATGGATTGGGCAATATACTCTCCACTAAAACGTTAACGTGGCATCGGCAATGAAGGCGCAATGGAACATGACGTACACCCCATAAACGTTTTTAAAGACCAGAAGATGACTGTTTTACCTTTAGAAACTGGTCAGTAAAAAATACTAGTGAACTTGATTTTGGGTGAAAAATAATTTGGTAAACACATATAGATCGGCCCGCATCGTAGCTCATTATGAGAAATTTCAATAAAAATAAGAATCGGTTTGTTTCTAAATTACGAAATTCGAGTAAATGACACAGAACTGCAGATACCGTTGCTAGATAGCCCATATAATCCCTCGAGTTAACTCGGAAAAAGAAATGAAGATACAACACTGTTATACATCTCAACTTAAACGACATTAAGACCGGATGCCGTATATCAAGAGCAGCATTTCGAGCTCTTTCACTTACGGGAGGCGGGATACGTTTCCGAAATGGAAATGCCGTGTGATTGGTTGCAGAGAGGTACGCGCGTCTCCATGTGTAGCTCCGGCAGTATCACGGGCGCGGAGCCAACGAGCAAAAACGACGCGCATAATTCAATTGGTCGTCGGCAGCAAGTTGCGGGGTGGGGGTGGGGCGTTCAACGTCGTCGCCACAAACACGGCTCCTTGCCGGAGTTGTGGGTGTGGGAGTTGAGGGGTTGCTGCGGGTGGGCGACGAACGGCGCACCCGAGTGTGCAAATTGCATTTGGGCAGATGTCCGCGACGCGGCGCTCATGTTTAATGCACACGTTCTGTTTACTCTCAGCGAACTGGGTTGGGAGCCGCTCGGGACTCAGCGCGTGTTCTTCTATGATGACATCGACTGCACGTTCTCAACGACGGCAGTCACAGTCCACACGTCGACAATGAATTGCTGCAGGGACCCGCGAATCAGCGGCCTAATTTTTACTTCTATCGCACCATGTAGTGCTCGTATTCCCAATGGAGCTCACGTTCAACCTACTGGCAGGCAGCTGAAATTCAAGGGTACTTTCCGACCACAGCCAAAGCTTTGGGAACTGTGATTTGGTTTTTTTTTTCTTTATTGATTTTCAATTCCCACCGAAGGGGGCGGGCCGGCAGCAGCTTACTACGCTGCTCTACAGCCTACAGACCTTTTTGAAATAAAGGAAGAAGATAGAAACAAAGAAAAACAGGCGATAAAATGGCGATTTAAAGTGTAAAATGGTGTAAAATTGCGGAAAGTTAAAACAGAAAGCAAAAGGGGTTGGCAATGTAGATAAAAGACACAGGAATCAGACAAGTAACATAGTAGACACACAATTAAAAAACATGGCGACAGTCTGGTTTCTGTTCGCAAGTGATAAAAAGCACACCCAGCGACAGTATGATGGCTGTTCGCTACACTTCTCAAAAGACACAACACGGAGCATGCACTGGAAAAACACACTGTAAAACACTGCACGAAAATGGCGGCACAAAGATGGCACTCCCGATCCAAGGCAGATGGGGGGGGGACCTGGAGCAGGGGGAAAAACAAGGAGGGGGGAGAGGAAAAAACGAAAAGGGGGGGGGGGAAACCAAGGAGGGAGAGGACTAATAAAGGGGGAGAAGGGCAGACGCGAGAGGGAATGAGAGGAGGCAGAGGAGGGAAATGTAAAAGGATGTGGGGGAGAGAAGGGGGCAAAGGGAGGGGAGAGAGATGGAGGGTAGGGGGGACACAACGGTGAAGACGGGGCAGGGGGCGGGGATCGGAGAGGAGAGGAGCAACCAGGGGGTGAGGGGGTTCAAGACGGCGGGAGGTGTAGAGGATGCGGATATGTTCGAGGAATAGGAGCAGATGGGGGAAAGGAATGAGATCATAGAGGATCCGCGTGGGGGACGGGAGGCGTATATGGAAGGCGAGGAGGAGTGCATGACGCTCAAGGATCTGGAGGGACTTATAGAATTTGGGGGGGGGGGGCAGATATCCAGGCAGGACTGGCATAACAGAGGATGGGACGGATTAAGGATTTGTAGGTGTGGAGGATGGTAGAGGGGTGCAACCCCATGTCCGGCCGGAGAGGAGTTCGAGGAGTTCGAGGCGGTTGTGGGCTTTGGATTGGATGGAGCGGAGATGAGGAATCCAGGTGAGGTGACGGTCAATGATGAGGCCTAGGTAGGTGAGGGTGGGAGTGAGGCGGACAGGACAGGCGCAGACAGTAAGGGAGAAATCCAGGAGCCGGAAGGAGCGAGTGGTACGACCTACGATGATTGCATGGGTCTTGGAAGGGTTGAGTTTCAGGAGCCACTGGTTACCCCATGCAGCAAAAAGGTCATGGTGATTCTGGAGAAGGCGTTGGGACCATTGGAGGGTAGGAGCGAGGGCGAGGAATGCGGTGTCATCCGCATATTGCAAGAGGTGTACTGGAGGGGGGGTTGGGGCATATCTGCCGCATACAGGAGGTAGAGGAGAGGGGCACACCTTCAGAGGGGTAGAAGGTGTAGGAAGTGGCATTATGGATGGTAGCATAGGAGGGGCGGTGGGAGAGGAAGGAGGCCACCAGACAGATGTAGTTGATAGGAAGGGCGTAGCTTTGGAGTTTAAACAGGAGACCGGGATGCCATACACGGTCGTAGGCCTTTTCGAGGTCAAGGGAGACAAAAATGGCGGAGCGACAGGAGTTAAGCTGGAGGGTGAGGAGATGAGTGAAGCGGAAGAGAAGGAAGGTCGAACGCCACATTGGGTGTTTGGGAGGAGGTGGTTTTGGCGGAGGTGGTGATGAATGCGCCCGGAAAGGATGGATTCCAAGAGCTTGCTGAACACCGATGTGAGACAGATAGGACGATAGGAAGAGGCATCAGATGGAGGCTTGTTGGGTTTCGAGAACATCAGGATACAGGAGGTTTTCCACAGGTCGGGATAGAAGCCAGTGGCAAGGATGACATTTTAGAGGGTGGCAAGGAGTGAAAGGAATGAGGGAGGGCAGTGTTTGAGGTGGCGGTAGGTAATGCAGTCGTGGCTGGGAGCAGTGTTGGGTTTGGTGCGGAGTGTGAGGCTGATGTCCTGCGTAGTGATGGGAGTGTTAAGTTCAGATGGTGGTGTGTGGCCCAAGTACTGGAAGCTAGGAGCAAGGGGAGGGACAGAGGTATTCATATGGTCCATGACATCAGGGAAGGGGGAATAATCAAAGTGGGGATCATCTGAGATGGAAAAAACATCAGAGAGGTGGGAGGCAAAGTGGTTGGTCCTACTCAGGTTGTCAGGAAAGGGACTGTCATTAAGGAGGAGAGGGTACTGGGGGGTGGGGCGGTTCCCAGTAAGGCGGTGGAAAGCAGACCAATACTTGGAAGAGTTGATGGGGAGCATGGTGTTGAGTTGTGTACATGTCTGGCGCCAGGCACGGCGTTTCTTCGCAGTAAGCAGGTTGCGGATGTGTCGTTGTAATTGTCGGTGGCAGGTAAGTGTATCCCGTTCACGAGTGCGAAGAAAAGAGCGGTAGAGGCAGCGGGACTCTCGAAGGAGAATTATGGCCTGTGGAGGCAGGGCGGGGCGGTGTGGGTGGATGGCTTTGGTGGGGATATGGGTGGCGACGGCATCAGACAAGGTCTGGTGCAGGAAGGCAGCAGTGCGAGAGATGTCATCAGGAGATTGGAGGGTAAGGTCGTGGCCGTCAACCTGGGTGTGAATGGAGTCCCGGTAGGCATCCCAGTTGGCACGGCAGTAATCATGGACAAGTTTAGGATGGATGTCAGGGCGAGGAGCGTTGTGAGGATGGCGACCATTAGAGATAGTGAGAAGGAGCATGGTCACTGCCAATGAGGTCAAGGACATCTGCGGTGATGCGCCCAAGGAGGTTGGGAGAGGCAAGGACCACATCAGGAGTGGTGTCGGATTCGGGTCGGGTGTGCTGAGGCAGGGGAACCAGGTCTCCCTGGTGAGAAACTGATGCCACCGCTGGAGGTTGGCAGGATCACGGCTGCGGATATTGAGGTCAGCGGCATTCACGTAGGTGGAGAAGGTGCGGTTAATGTGGGCCAGGAAATCGTATGGGATGGGGGTGTGAGGGCGGACATAAATGGTGGCACAGGTGATGGTATGGGTGGGGAAGAAGAGGCTGAGGGTGAGATGCTCAGCAGGATTGTTAAGGAGTACGGATTATCGGTGCGGTGTAGGGTGTAAGGAGCTGTGGAGATGGAGAGATGGGGTTGAAGGAAGGTTTCATTTAGGACGAAGGCATCCACGCAGTGCTGACTGAGGGTGTGGAGGAAGAGGAGTTTGTGGGTGGGCAGGGAGCGAATGTTGTGGTACAGGATACGGTAGGGTTGTTGTACCATGGGAGGGGAGAGTTAGACGAGGGTGGTGAGGGGAGTGAAGGTGAAGTGGGCCTGGTTGTGGGAGTATGTGGCATAGGTGGTAAGATGGAAGATGGAACGGGCAGTGAGGGCGATTTGGGAAATAGTGTGTGAGCGCTGGAAGGGGTGGATGTTTTGGAGCACAATGGTGGTGAAACAGATGATGTCCTCGGCAGTAGGGGGAGGGCGGAGCAAGTTGTTGGGGTGGATGGGACGGTGAGCTCAGGGGTGACTGGTGGAGGTTACGCTTTACACTTCGAGGAGTAGGTAAGGTGTGGTTCGTTGCAAGTGACGCAGGAGGGGGGAGAGGTGAGGTTGGGGCAATTCTTGAGGAAGTGGGAAGCTTTGCAGTGGGGACAAGTAGGGGGGTTCTTGCAGGCAGAGGTAACCTGGTCGTTTTAGGTGAGACAGCGTTGGCAGCGGTAGGATTGGACTGGGGAGCAGGAGGGGTCCACCTTATGGCACTGATTGTAGATGAGGGCTCCCTCGGTGAGGAGGTGGTCAATGGAGGAGGAGGATTCGGAGAATATCCGCATGAGAAAAGTCGGCCTGGCATCATTGAAGATGCAACGGGCTGAGCGGATTTCAATGCCGGGCCGGGAGTTGAGTTCCGCCAACACCTCAGCCTCTGTGATCACGGGGCTAAGCTTCGTGATCACAGCGGTGAAGGTTGGTGGACGTCGGGGAGGTTGAGGCTGACGGGGAGATGATGGGGTGTGGTAGGGGGTGAGGGTTGCACGTTGGCCAAATTGGATACGGAGAATGCGGGAGAGGAGATCGGTGTGGAAGGAGGCATTGGGGGATTTAATGAGGACCGAGTCCTTGCGAGGAATCAGAAGGGAGATGGGGGCATTGGGGTAGTATTTCCGGATGGCGAGGGTGAGGGAGCGGGCATCAAGGAATTGACGGTCAGGATTGGAGAGGACAAAGGTGTGGGTGGCAGGCGTGGCGGGGGCGGGGGTTGGGGCTGCGTCCATGGGGGTGGGTGGGTCACGGGGATTGGGGTTTTTTTTGGAGGAGACTTTGGGGGAAGGGTCAACATTTGGGAGCTTTGAAGGTTTCGTGGTCACGACTGGGTGGAGATGGGGCAGGGGGACAGGTTGCAGGGGGAGATGGTGGGGGGGCAGGACCACCCTCAGCAGCGGATGACGCAGACGGAGGGGGCGTAGGCGTCACAGAGACTGTGGAACAGCGAGCCGAGATCCGTGCTGGCTTGGAGCCCGTCGGAGGCGGTGCAGGGAGCGGCGGAAAGTCAGTAGCTGTCGATGGGGCGACAGTGATAGGGGAGGAGGAGTTGGGGGCGGTTACAACAGAAAGTGGTGCAGGGGTGGGGTGGACAGGGAGAGAAGGAAGGACGGGAAGGGAGGTGGAGGATGAGCTCCATGTGATGGTGGTTGGAGCAGTGGAGGGAGAGGTGAAAATGATAGTGGTGGTGGGTTGGGACATGGTGGCGGCGCGCGAGAAGGGCGGCGGCGGCGACCAGACGGCGGCGGAGGCGGGCACCGGCAGGCGGCGGCGGCGGCGGCGACGGCGGCGGCGAGCACCGGCAGGCGGCGGCGGTGACGGTGGCGGCGAGCACCGGCAGGCGGCGGCGGCAGTGGCGGCGGCGAGCACCGGCAGGCGGCGGCGGCGGCGGCGAGCACCGGCAGGCGGCGGCGGCGGCGGCGAGCACCGGCAGGCGGCGGCGGCGGCAGGCGGTGGCGGCGGCGGCGAGGACTGGCAGGCGGCGACCAGGCGGCGGCGGCGACGAAACGGCGGCGGTGGCGAGCACCGGCAGGCGGCGACCAGGCGGCGGCGGCGGCGGCGGCGGCGGCGGCGGCGGCGAGGAGGACCGGACGGCGAGCAGTAGCGACGGCGAGCAGACAACACGACAAGGAAATGGTGGGGATCTTCCACGTCGAAGACGCACCCTGAGAGTAGCCCAGGCAGTGAAAGTCTTCGATGAAGAAGTGAGGGAAACCTACCCTCGAATAATGTGATTTGGAAACGTGATGTGCTACTTACCAAAGAAAAATGACAAATCAGCCGTATGTTTTCAGAAGAAGTTATTTTATTTAACGACGACTTCGGAATCTAATTAATGCCACCTCCAAGTCTTTATGCATGCCATGAATACAGGGTGGTCCATTGATAGTGACCGGTCCCAATATCTCACGAAATAAGCATCAAACGAAAAAATTGCAAAGAACGAAACTCATCTAGTTTGAAGGGGGAAACCAGATGGCGCTATGGTTGGCCCACTAGATGGCGCTACCGTAGGTCAAACAGATATCAACTGCGGTTTTTTTAAAAATAGGAACCCTCATTTTTTATTACACATTCGTGTAATACGTAAAGAAATATGGACGTTTTAGTTGGACCACTATTTCCGCTTTGTGATAGATGGCCTGCAACAAATGGTAATACCCAAGTAGGTGTTTTACCTGCTGTCGCGGCTAATCCGCACATCATTAGCAGACAAACTGCGCGAGAATCGGGCTCAAAAAAGTCGGTGTTGAGAATGCTACATCAATAACGATTGCACCCGTACCATATTTCCATGTACCAGGAATTGCATCGCGACGACATTTAAAGTCGTGTAGAGTGCTACCACTGGGCACAAGACAAATTACGGGACGATGACTGATTTTTTGCACGCGTTCTATTTAGCGACGTAGCGTCATTCACCAACAGCTGTAATGTAAACCGGCATAATATGCACTATTGGGCTACGGAAAATCCACGATGGCTGCGAAAAGTGGAACATCAGCGACCTTGTCGGGTTAATGTATGGTGTGGCATTATGGGAGGAAGGATAATTGGCCCCCATTTTATCGATGGCAATCTAAATGGTGCAATGTATGCTGATTTCCTACGTAATGTTCTACCGGTGTTACTACAAGACGTTTCAACTGCATGACAGAATGGCGATGTACTTCCAACATGATGTCCGGCACATAGTTCGCGTGCGGTTGAAGCGGTTGTGAATGGCATATTTCATGACAGGTGGGTTGGTCGTCGAAGCACCATAACATGGCCCTCATGTTCACCGGATCTGACGTGCCCGGATTTCTTTCTGTGGGGAAAGTTGAAGGATATTAGCTATCGTGATCCACCGACAACGCCTGACAACATGCGTCAGCGCATTGTCAATGTATGTGCGAACATGGAGGAAGGCGAGCGACATGATTTGCTAAACCGTTGATTCGTAAGCAAACGATCAAAGTTGAACTGTCTTGCATGTCCTGTAATATCTTTACGGCACATTCGTTTGCATATGCGTACAAAGGTTACTACAGTAGACCACTTGGAAAGTTTTCTGTGTATAAGATGCAAACTAATACCACGCTGAGTAAGAGTAAATACGTTGTTAGAGGTTACACAGACATAACTCTCGCATACTCAAATTTATTACTATAAATAAAACTTTAAAGAGCGACTTTCAACGTGATAATATGGCTGAAATGTTGTACTGCACCAGCACTTGGGGCTCATATTCAGCAAACTATTCTCCCTATCAACTAACCACGTAACTTCTGAAAATGCTTAGGTCAGTAATCACAAAGTGTGCACAAATTAGAAGTTAAAATATTAACTAAGGACAATGAAATGTAAAGTATCGAAATTTTTCGCTAATACCGGGATTACAAACTGTAATGACGAGACGAAGAAAATTTATCTTGCCGGGATTCGGAACCAGCACCTATTGCCGTTGACTCCCATACACGAGCAAACATTAAATGTCAACGTGTATCACAAAAATTAGCAAAGTGTGCGTATGTTTGAACTGGCGATAACGTCACGAATATATCTGTGCTCACTGACCCACACATATCATCGCTGTTGACCACACAAGTGAAAGACACTGACTGTCGAATTCTTTATCATCAGAAGTTAGAAGTGGTATGTTTGAAACTTAATTCATATGACGAGAAGTTCCGTGACTGACGGGGAGTCGAAACAGGGACTGATCGTGAATGTTGACAAAGCACGGAGAAACATCATTAAAACAATAACGATGTTTCATTTGTAGTTCGATGTACACATGCTACCGCTTGAAACGACGTGCTGGTAAATTCTGGGACAGACCAGGATTCGAACCCAGACATGTGACTTGCTCGGAGACCTTGAGGAGATATTAATCTTGGGGAAATAATGAACCGCTGAAATGACATCGTCCCGAAGGGGTGACATCCCGCTAGAAGTAGAAGTGAGTTCGAATATAATTGTATCATCAACATTTTTAACATCTCAAGTTCAAACACAACAACTCTGCATTATTACCTTCTCGTTAACAAAACAAAACTGGTGACAGACTTTCTACCATCCGCGACTTTCACCTCTCTCGTGGCCCAACCTACACCAACTCTCCTCTAGACGGTAGCAAAAGGACATTATGTTTAACGTGAGTGAGGAACCACGGTGCTAACCTACATTTTTCTGTTGGCGTTACCAGGAGCAAATAGGGTGTTCTCATGCTTGTTAAAAATGATTACATGAAACGTGAAGCGAACCTACACCCCAAACATAGGAATCTGTAATCATTGCAACCGATCACCAAACAACACAAGGGGCTTGTGTATGAATTTGTTGTTACGAACAGTGTTCCAGACTGCATGACAATTCTGACTCACTGCAGATGGATTACAGTTGTCTGAAAACGTTCATTTCCTTGTTCGTCCATATTGTCAACCGCACAGCTATCTCAGATACCCTAAGAGTACTTTACCTTGATTTTCTAGTCATTGAAAAAATAGAAAAAAAGAAATGTCGTAGCGGCCATCTGCACGAATTTGCACAACGGTAATGATGTAGCAATTTCTACATGAACTACTGCTTTCCATTTGAGCTGCTGTGGTAATGTGTATATTAGTGGTCTAGTGACAAACATGGCGCAGTGTACATGCAAATGGTTTTCTCGTGTCAAGTAGGATCATTTCGCAGGGACTTATTTCCCACATTCAGGAAGGCCAGTGGGCTTTGACGAATGACATTTTTATGGTATTCCACTATCGTGCAGCTGATTATTGTCAAATGTGATGAACAGTGACCGTTTAATAGTCGTGAGATACTTGCATTCAGACCACTCTGGCGCGGGCAAAAGACATGAACGATGACAGGTTAAATATCGTATCGACGATGAGGTGGTTGCAGACGAAGTTGTGTCTGGGAAGGATTTGGGGGAATCGACCGTGCCCTTTCAAAGGAAATATTCAAGCATTTGCACAAATCGATTTAACGAAATAACACGACAATGAAATCAGGATCCCTAAACAGACATTTGTACCACCCTATGTCAATTTATTAAAAGAAAAATAATGGTTGGTGTTAACAAAAAATATCTGAGGCAGAGGCCAGCGTGAATCCGCTAAAAGGTAATTCTATGCTTCTAATATGCTTCTTATAGCACAGAGAAGGTGCTCAGAATTGCATCCATCGCAGCTGGCATCCGTTGCCAGTAACGGAGGCCCCTTGACGTCGCCATATAACAGAAGCGACCAATGATTCTCGCACCCTCAAACGTTTTTCTTCTTCGCTCCATATCGAACAACCACCAAGAAAATTTCTTTGTGTATGAAACTGAACTCTAATCTAGGATCGACGACATCTTCATCTCTGAACCAGTAGCTTTCTACCGGCGAGGAGTACATAGTGTGATTGACCATTAACAGGTCTTTATAATTAATGTCGAAAAATATTTCTGATGATTAATTTCTTTCTTCTTTTATGTTCGATAAACAAACGAGAAACGCTTTTCTAATACTAACGGAATACAAATAACGATGATAACCTTAAGACTGAAGCCTAATTTAAGAAAACAACTTTTATTCATGTCGGAGGTCAGTTGACCAACACTTCACTTACTAGCAAGATATTAAGGTCTTTTGATTTTCGTACGTGATGTGTCCTACCGGAGAGGCATTTCGTGACTACCAAGAAATTATGTAAATTTGGCAATGAGGGTAGTCTCATAAAGAAACCAAGGTAATAAATTATGTAACACCGTAAATAAATCAATGAACCAGTCACATCAGAAGTGTGTAGTATCGCAGTTTCTTAAATTATTCAATTTAAGATTAAGAAAACTGCGAGAACACTTAGGGCGGAGAAATTAAGATTTCGATACCGATTCTGGAATCGGAAGTTTGTAGTTTGATAAGCCAAGAGGTAAAACATGTGTCAAATTAGCTAGAACTCCAGTGAGCTTAGAACTAGGAGCTAAGGCATCTTATCCTTAACACACCGGATTCTTTAACACTTAGTTGGCAAACTCTTACTGTCCTCAGTACGCTCAATGGTTGCCTTATAATTACTTGTAATACAGATAATCCATAACATAAAACATAAAATTAGTTTTAGATTCTGCGTAGAACGAACTTCCTGGAATCAAATCATAATTTAATGGCCAAATATTACACGTAAAGTGATCATCATTCAGGTTACTCATTCGAAATTACGAGGAAATATCGACTGAATTCAGCTGGACAACAATCTGGGCCATTCCAGAAAGTAAATCAACGGCCACATAGTTGCCAAACGTCGACTACAATGTTGCCAACTGTCTGCTGTGCTAGCAACAGAAGGAGCACATTTGCTCAGCTGAAGTGTTTTTTGAGCTGACTAACACTTCGGGGGACTACAGTTCGAAGGCACAGGCTGCACCGGCTGCCACCATGTTGACAGGTGTCTGAAATACCTGACGTACAGCCCAAAGTGTTTTACGTGCCTTTCCGTAAATTATTTATTGTAGCTGCGAATAATGTCTAGACTTGCTGACTGCAACTCGAATATCACTTAGACAAGGCGCAACAGAAATTATTTTGGCTGCCCTCCTCCTCAGTAGCTATCACAGCTGTCATTGTTTTTCAGCCCTAAGCGTGCTGCTCAATAAAAAGCTCAATCACCAGCATCAATTCTCTTTTTTAGCTTCATGAACCATAGTCAGCTATTCACATTATGAATAATTTAAATTAATGACGTAAATGAAAAAAATAGTGTTGACTACAAAATGTGAACACCAACAAAGAATTTTGATAAACTTAGAATAACAGTTTCAAATCAGAAAAGCAAACTGCGTGAGGAAAATTTGCGCCAACGACCAAAAAATAGGACTCAAAGAGCAGTGTAAAAAATTAAATACACTGAAGCGCCAAAGAAACTTGCATAGGCATGTGTATTCAAATATAGAGATATGAAATCAGGCAGATTGCGACCCTGCCGTTAGCAACGACTATATAAGACAAAAAGTTCCTGGCGCTTTTGTTACGTCGGTTACCGGTCCTTCAATGTCAGGTCATCGAGACTGAAGTGCGTTTGAACATCGTGTTATAGTCGGCGCACGAGCAATGGAACACGGCATCTCCGAGGTAGCAATGAAGTGGCTATTTTCCCGTACGACCATATCAAGAGTGTATCGTGAATATGAGGAATCCGGTAAAACGTCAAATCTCCGACATCGATGTGGCCGGAAGAAGATCCTGCAAGAACGGGGCCAACGAAGACTGAAGAGAATCTTTCAGTCTGACAGAAGTGCAACCCTTCTGCAAATTGCTGCAGTTTTAAACGCGACGCCATCATAAAGTGTGAGCGTTCGAACGATTCAATGGAACATCATCGATATGGGTTTCCGGAACCGAGGGCCCACCCGTGAACCCTTGATGACTGCACGACACAAAGCTTTACGCCTCGCCTAGGCCCGTCAACACCGACATTGGACTGTTGATGACTGGAAACATGTTACCTGGTCGGATGAGTCTCGTTTGAAATTGTATCGAGCGGATGGACGTGTACGGATATAGAGACAACCTCAAGAATCCGTGGCCCTGCATGTCAGCAGGGGTCTGTTCAAGCTTGTGGAGACTCTGTAATGGTACGGGGCGTGTAGTTGGAGTGATACGTCTAGATACGACTCTGTCAGGTGACACGTACGTAACCATCCTGTCTGGTCACCCACGTCCATTCCTGTCCATTGTGCATTCCGACGGACTTGGGGAATTCCAGCAGGACAATACGACACCCCACACGTCCAGAATTGCTACAGAGTGGCTCCGGGAACACTCTTCTGAGTTGAAACACTTCCGCTGGCCACCTGACTCTCCAGACATGAACATTATGGAGCATACCTGGGATGCCTTGCAAAGCGCCGTTCAGAAGACATCTCCAACCTCTCGTACTCTTACGGATTTATGGACAGCACTGCAGGATTTATAATGTCAGTTCTATCCAGCACTACTTCAGACAATAGTCAAGTCCATTTCACTTCGTGTTGCGGCACATCTGCGAGCTCGCAAGAGTCCTACACGATATTAAGCAGGTGTACCAGTTTCTTTGGCTCTTCATTGTACGTGAATGAATACCGTGTAAGTTGGATTTTTGATAACATAAAATAGGAAGTAATTGTCATGAGAATGTGGAACAAGGAACTATATCTTCCTTAAGCAAAGTGTCAGTCAGCCATTAGGAACCAAAAGAGGGAAAAGTATTTTCTGCTCGTAAAGATTACAATATAACTTGCGGTTATATATTTATCAATAGAGGCGAAAATAGCCGGATGAATGAGCTTAAAATTTCAGAAAGCGTGAAAGAGAGGATTCAAATCAATGTGATGGAGTTCACATGTGCAAGCGATGGACGGAATTTCTGTGCATCTTCCCGCATATGTCGCATTGCACTCGTGTCTTATTTTCTGATTGTTTTACATTAACGACTCCTTTAAAAGTTCACCAGATTCACAAGAGAATTATCGAATGCAGTTGTTAGAACAGACCACTTCGTTAAATACTATGGTACTTACGACCCAATCTTACTCAGTGGCCAATGCAAATTGTAGTTTCGTTTCATCTTGGAGACTACTGGATAGGCTTAATAACGCTTTTAGGTTAGTCTCTGCACACATCTACTTGTATTCTCACAATACTGCTCATCAACTCTTGCTTTTCTAGAGAAATTGGACATCACATATGTAGGGTAAACCCAGAGAGACAAATACACACGCAGACTAGAGACCTCACGCTCGACATCACCGTGGAAATCTTGAAAGTTCATAAATTGGTATGGCAACATTTTTAGCTGATTTAATAAATTAAACCCAATTCATTGCGTCCGTAAGAATGCACATGTTTAAGCGACACTATTACGGCGTGCAAGCGCCAAATATGTGTCAATGAATATGTCTTCAGAATTTTTAGGCACTTAACACGGGTAAATGGAGGTCGCAGAGAGGAGTTTCGCCACTCACTCTACTGCCGTCGCAGTCATGGTGTAATACAGCATGTGATCTCACTACGTGACGCAATAATTCCATTACAGGAAAAATTTATCGGCATTCCGGAGCAACTAAATTCGCTTTGGTGCTAATGAAGTGGTTTAAACAACGCTCACCAGTCGCACCTTGACCCACGAGGCAAGTATAAAACATCATCAGTTCTAGCGTTTTCTCTAAATCACTCCAGAAAATGCCAGAATTGTTACATTGCAAAGGTCACGTCCGATTTCCTTCTCCGTCCTTTAGTAACTACCGTCTGCTTCACGTCTGCTGTGCAGCGAGCTACGTTAATTTAAGTATTAACTGTATTTTTCTTACTTGTCACTTCTTCCTCCATGTGTTTTTGATTTTAGGAAGCTTTAATTGTCGAGTGCTAGTAATAGTGTTCCATAGATTTCGTGTTTGTTTTGAATACAGTCAGAGAGAGTCCCTTTAGTCAACCATAGTGCCAGTAGTGCTAGTGTTTGTTTTCAATACAGTCCAGAGACAGATAGTGCTATTTTCATTGTTTTCTACAAGAAGTGTCTAGCAACCACAGTTTAGTCAACTATCAGCAGCCTTTAGTGAATTAGCATTCTAGTTAAAAGTTGATTAACTCTCTACAGTACATTGATTTCTTAGGATTGGTAGGATGTGTGACCGCTGTGTACGGACGCAGGAGGAGCTGGCCACTGTTCACGAACAGCTGAACGTGTTGATGGCCGCGGTCAGCCGTCTTCAGGCTGCTGCCTCGGAGTGTAGCGGCAGTGGGGAGTCTGGTGCGTCGCGTAGTACACCCCAGGTGTTACATGCTTCGCCCACGGTCCCTGCTGTCCAGACATCTTCGTGGGTACCGCGCGCGGTTGGGCAACCCTCTCCGCAAGAGGAGTGGCGAGTTCAGCGGCGTTCGTGGTGCACGAGGCGGAGGGTCAATGTGGAGGCTGGCCGTGTGGCATCGTCCGCTCTGCCTGTGAGTGGACATGTGGCCGCTCCTTCAGCAAGATCCGAGCAGGCACAAGGGGGGAGGGGTTTATTAGTTATAGGGAGCTCCAACGTTAGGCGGGTGATGGAGCCCCTTAGGGAAATAGCGGAAAGGTCAGGGAAGAAGGCCAGTGTTCACTCTGTCTGCTTGCCGGGGGGTCTCATCCGAGATGTGGAGGAGGCCCTGCCGGCGGCGATAGACAGCACTGGGTGCACCCGACTGCAAATTTTTGCTCATGTCGGCACCAATGACTCCTGCCGTCTGGGTTCAGAGGTCATCCTCAGTTCGTACAGGCGGTTGGCGGAATTGGTGAAGGCGGAAAGCCTCGCTCGCGGGCTGGAATCTGAGCTAACTATTTGTAGTATCGTTCCCAGAGCCGATCGCGGTCCTCTGGTTTGGAGCCGAGTAGAAGGCTTAAACCAGAGGCTCAGACGATTCTGCGGAAATCTGGGGTGCAAATTTCTCGACCTCCGCTATCGGGTGGAGAAATGTAGGGTCCCCCTGAATAGGTCAGGCGTGCACTACACGCAGGAAGCGGGTACAAGGGTAGCCGAGTACGTGTGGAGTGCACACGTGGGTTTTTTAGGTTAGAGAATTCCCTCCCTAGGCCCGACAAGACGCCTCCTGAGACGCGGCAAGGTAGGAGTAGGCAAAATGCAACAGGGAATAACAATATTAATGTGCTAATAGTAAACTGCAGGAGCTTCTATAGGAAGGTCCCAGAACTGCTCTCATTAATAAACGGTCACAATGCCCACGTGGTACTAGGGACAGAAAGTTGGCTGAAACCAGACGTAAATAGTAATGAAATCCTAAACTCAGATTGGAATGTACAACGCAGAGACAGGCTGGACAGTGAAGGGGGAGGCGTGTTTATACGATAAGAAGTGCTATAGTATCGAAGGAAATTGACATAGATCCAAAATGCGAAATAATTTGGGTGAAGGTCACGGTTAAAGCAGGCTCAGACATGGTAATAGGATGTCTCTATAGGCCCCCTGGCTCAGCAGCTGTTGTGGCTGAGCACCTGAAGGATAATTTGAAAAATATTTCGAGTAGATTTCCCCACCATGTTATAGTTCTGGGTGGAGATTTTAATTTGCCGGATATAGACTGGGAGACTCAAACGTTCATAACGGGTGGCAGGGACAAAGAATCCAGTGAAATTTTTTTAAGTGCTTTATCTGAAAACTATCTTGAGCAGTTAAACAGAGAACCGACTCGTGGCGATAACATATTAGCCTTCTGGTGACAAACAGACCCGAACTATTTGAAACAGTTAACGCAGAACAGGGAATCAGCGATCATAAAGCGGTTACATCATCGATGATTTCAGCCGTAAACAGAAATATTAAAAAAGGTGGGAAGATTTTTCTGTTTAGCAAAAGTGACAAAAAGCAGATTACAGAGTACCTGACGGCTCAACGCAAAAGTTTTGTCTCAAGTACAGATAGTGTTGAGGATCAGTGGACAAAGTTCAAAACCATCGTACAATATGCGTTAGATGAGTATGTGCCAAGCAAGATCGTAAGAGATGGAAAAGAGCCACTGTGGTACAACAACCGAGTTAGAAAACTGCTGCGGAAGCAAAGCAAACTTCACAGCAAACATAAACATAGCCAAAGCCTTTCAGACAAAGAAAAATTAAGCGAAGCGAAATGTAGTGTGAGGAGGGCTACGCGAGAGGCGTTCAATGAATTCGAAAGTAAAGTTCTATGTACTGACTTGGCAGAAAATCCTAAGAAATTTTGGTCTTATGTCAAAGTGGTAGGTGGATCAAAACAAAATGTCCAGACACTCTGTGACCAAAATGGTACTGAAACAGAGGATGACAGACTAAAGGCCGAAATAACAAATGTCTTTTTCCAAAGCTGTTTCACAGAGGAAGACTGCACTGTAGTTCCTTCTCTAGATTGTCGCACAGATGACAAAATGGTAGATATCGAAATAGATGACAGAGGGATAGAGAAACAATTAAAATCGCTCAAAAGAGGAAACACCGCTGAACCTGATGGGATACCAGTTTGATTTTACACAGAGTACGCGAAGGAAATTGCCCCCCTTCTTACAGCGGTGTACCGTAGGTCTCTAGAAGAGCATAGCGTTCCAAAGAACTGGAAAAGGGCACAGGTCATCCCCGTTTTCAAGAAGGGACGTCGAACAGATGTGCGGAACTATAGACCTATATATCTAATGTCGATCAGTTGTAGAATTTTGGAACACGTATTATGTTCGAGTACAATGACTTTTCTGGAGACTAGAAATCTACTCTGTAGGAATCAGCATGGGTTTCGAAAAAGACGGTCGTGTGAAACCCAGCTCGCGCTATTCGTACACGAGACTCAGAGGGCCATAGACACGGGTTGACAGGTAGATGCTGTGTTTCTTGACTTCCACAAGGCGTTCGTTAATGTTCCCCACAGTCGTTTAATGAACAAAGTAAGAGCATATGGACTATCAGACCAATTGTGTGATTCGATTGAAGAGTTCCTTGATAACAGAACGTAGCATGTCATTCTCAATGGAGAGAAGTCTTCCGAAGTAAGAGTGATTTCAGGTGTGCCGCAGGGGAGTGTCGTAGGACCGTTGCTATTCACAATATACATAAATGACCTTGTGGATGACATCGGAAGTTCACTGAGGCTTTTTGCGGCTGATGCTGCGGTATATCGAAAGATTGCAACAATGGAAAATTGTACTGAAATGCAGGAGGACCTGCAGCGAATTGACGCATGGTGCAGGGAATGGCAATTGAATCTCAATGTAGTCAAGTGTAATGTGCTGCGAATACATAGAAAGGTAGATCCCTTATCATTTAGCTACAATATAGCACGTCAGCAACTGGAAGCAGTTAATTCCATAAATTATGTGGGAGTACGCATTAGGAGTGATTTAAAATGGAATGATCATATAAAGTTGATCGTTGGTAAAGCAGATGCCAGACTGAGATTCATTGGAAGAATGTTAAGGAAATGCAATCCGAAAACAAAGGAAGTTGGTTACAGTACGCTTGTTCGCCCACTGCTTGAATACCGGTCAGCAGTGTGGGATCCGTACCAGATAGGGTTGATAGAATAGATAGAGAAGATCCAACGGAGAGCAGCGCGCTTCGTTACAGGATCATTTAGTAATCGCGAATGCGTTACGGAGATGATAGATAAACTCCAGTGGAAGACTCTGCAGGAGAGACGCTCAGTAGCTCGGTACGGGCTTTTGTTGAAGTTTCGAGAACATACCTTCACCGAAGAGTCAAGCAGTATATTGCTCCCTCCTACGTATATCTGGCGAAGAGACCATGAGGATAAAATCAGAGAGATTAGAGCCCACACAGAGGCATACGGACAATCGTTCTTTCCACGAACAATACGAGACTGGAATAGAAGGGAGAACAGATAGAGGTACTCAAGTTACCCTCCGCCATACACCGTCAGGTGGCTTGCGGAGTATGGATGTAGATGTAGATGTAGATGTAGAATCTCACCTTGTGCCCCTTCTCTGGTGACTGCACCATCGATGGAATGTTAAACTCTCAGCTTCCTTCATCAGTTCCGTACAACCGTCATCTCTGTAGCAGTTAGATTACCTTCAGAAAAGTTCCAAATTTGTGCTGTTAAAAAGGAAACACGCGACACCTCCACTCTTAACATAACCCTTGTTAGCATTCTGCAATTTTATTGGGAAGTACACAGTTTCGGTGAACTGCTGATGTAATGCCGTGGCTGACAATGGAAAATAAAGTTCTGACAGTATTTCCACACCCGAAATATAGCTTATCCAGACTCCTTGGATACCAATTGTGTTTCTTGAGAGACTGATAAGTTACCGAAAGTAATCACCATTTCGAGCAACCTGGCGACAGTGATAGCGACGTTCTGCTTCTTAAAGTAAGATTGTACCATATTATTTCATTGTGAAGTAACGTGTTTCAATTCCTTTCTTTTGGTTGTCTTCCTGAAAATACATCACTGCTGAGCAATCCATAAAATAGTTGGATGCTAGTCAAGAGTTATGTGGAGACAGGAAGCGAAGCATGTTTTGCAGTTTCGATGTACGTTTTGGGTAGCCAAGGCAGCTGATGGATGGTAATGTGGACGAACAAGGAAATGAATGTGTTCAACCGGCTGTAATCCATCTCTTGGGAGTGAGAATTCTCATCCATTCAGGAATACCGCTCTCTACGGTTAAATCATATGCCATTCTTCTACATAGTTTGGAGGTCTTTTGGTAAGATCCTAGCTTTGACCGCTAAGAGTCTGAGTGCGATTCACACTTCAGACAACTTTTTTTATAAGCGTGAAGAAATCCTCATCATATGAAGAGCTTTGAAGGAAACCCAGGCCTAAGCAAAGAAGGGGAAGCAGAAACGTGGAAGGAGTGTTTAGAGGGTCTATTCAAGGGCGATGTACTTGAGGACAATATTATGGAAATGGAAGAGGATGTAGATGAAGATGAAACGGGTGATATGATATTGCGTGAAGAGTTTGACAGAGCACTGAAAGACCTGAGTCGAAACAAGGCCCCCGGAGTAGACAACATCCCATTAGAACTACTGACGGCGTTGGGAGAGCCGGTCCTGACAAAACTCTACCATCTGGTGAGGAAGATGTATGAGTAAGGCGAAATACCCTCAGACTTCATGAAGAATATAATAATCCCAATCCCAAAGAAAGCAGGTGTTGACAGATGTGAAAATTACCGAACTATCAGTTTAATAAGTGAGAGATGCAAAATACTAACGCGAATTCTTTACAGACGGATGGAAAAACTGATAGAAGCCGACCTCGGGGAAGATCAGTTTGGATTCCGTAGAAATATTGGAACACGTGAGGCAATACTGATCCTACGACTTATCTTAGAAGCTAGATTAAGGAAAGACAAACCTACGTTTCTAGCATTTGTAGATTTAGAGAAAGCTTTTGACAATGTTGATTGGATTACTCTCTTTCAAATTCTAAAGGTGGCAGGGGTAAAATACAGAAAGCATATGGCAATTATAAGAGTCGAGGGGTATGAAAGGAAAGCAGTGGCTGGGAAGGGAGTGAGACAGGGTTGTAGCCTATCCCCGATGTTATTCAATCTGTATATTGAGCAAGCAATAAAGGAAACAAAAGAAAAGTTCGGAGAAGGCATTAAAATCCATGGAGAAGAAGTAAAAACATTGAGGTTCGTCGATGACATTGTAATTCTGTCAGAGACAGCAAAGGACTTGGAAGAGCAGTTGAACGGAATGGACAGTGTCTTGAAAGGAGGGTATAAGATGAACATCAACAAAAACAAAACGAGGATAATGGAATGTAGTCGAATTAAGTCAGGTGATGCTGAGGGAATTAGATTAGGAAATGAGACACTTAAAGTAGTAAAGGAGTTTTGCTATTTTGGGAGCAAAATAACTGATGATGGTAGAAGTAGATAGGATATAAAATGTAGACTGACAATGGCAAAGAAAGCGTTTCTGAAGAAGAAAAATTTGTTAACATCGAGTATAGATTTAAATGGCAGGAAGTCGTTTCTGAAAGTGTTTGTATGGAGTGTAGCCATGTATAGAAGTGAAACATGGACGATAAATAGCTTAGGAAAGAAGAGAATAGAAGCTTTCGAAATGTGGTGCTACAGAAGAATGCTGAAGATTAGATGGGTAGATCACGAAACTAATGTGGAGGTATTGAATAGAATTGGGGAGAAGAGGAGCTTGTGGCACAACTTGACCAGAAGAAGGGATCGGTTGGTAGGACATCTTCTGAGACATCGAGGAATCACCAATTTAGTATTGGAGGGCAGCGTGGAGGGTAAATATCGTAGAGGGAGACCAAGAGATGAAAACACTAAGCAGATTCAGAAGGATGTAGGCTGCAGTAGGTGCTGGGAGATGAAGAAACTTGCACAGGATAGAGTAGCATGGAGAGCTGCATCAAACCCGTCTCAGGACTGAAGACCACAACAACAACAACATCAGACTAATGCATAAGGTATTTTAAATCATATTATCAAGAAGTATAAGCATGGAGAGCTGCATCGAACCAGTCAGGGACTGAAGGCCACATCAACAGCAACAAGGAAGTTAATACGACAATTAAAATGACTTGTAATGGAATGAAATGAAAAAAAAGTTTAAACCAAATAACTGAATAGAAATAAGGATCACAGTCGTTTTAATAAAGATGCAAGCAAACGTTTTAGGCGCTTGACCGGATTCGAAACCAAAGCTTCCGCCATACCTACCAAAAACCAGTATGCCATCACACCGTTTGTTGATCAGTGCTTTTTAAGTGTCATGGGGATAACAAAAAATTCAGAATTTATTTTTGTCTAAACAAGAGCCTATTAGTTAATGCCCGCAGAAAGTGGTACATGAAATTCGAAACTACACCACCATCTAGGTGGTTTCAAAGATAGATCCTACCCATGGGGAACCATTGTTACTGAGGTGGCACGTCGTAGGATAATGCGCACGGATTCGGGGGACAGTGGATAGAAACATTGCCTATTCATATAAATTTAGAATTTCGGTAACTTCTCTAAAATGCTTAAGGCGATTTCCAGGACAGTACCTTGAAAAGAGCACGGTTGATTCCTTCTCAGTCTTTCCCTTCATACCATCTTCAGCTCCAACTGTAACAAACTTATTGTCGAAGTAGAATTGATACCTGATGTTCTTTTTCTTACCGAAACCTTTATAATAACTGTATATTTTGTACACTGTGTGTGGCCTATGCTTTATAAATATTTACCTAGTCCATCTTGCCCATCTGGAGTACTGTTCGTAAATTATTCTCGCATTTCTTGTTTTTACTTTCTTCTGGACACGACTGTGTAAATAGTTTCTTCAACAAAATTAGAAAAGAATTTAGAATTTGTTTATGGGAGTTATGAATACTGAAAGGAGATATTATCGGTCATACTGCCTTTTTCCACTTTCTCGATGCAGTTACTTTATTTGTACGATAATTTGATAGCCTACAGGAAGTGCTCTACATGGACGTAATTTCATTTCAGTCGCCCCGTGAATAAGGTAGTAATTGCGAAAAGCGAAAGTGGAGCTAAATGAAGTCGAATTATCAAAGTCTCACTATTGGCTCATAGGAAGGAATGATACAATTAGGAACCTCTTTATTGAAAAAATGAGTATGAGTTAGCGAGCATTGCGCCCTCACTTAAATACGTGGCCGAAAGAGCCAGCCTACAGGAACTGTGAAACGAATGCTGTTGTCCAGGACCGCTTGCCACAAAGCGCGCAGATTCACCACGAGACGGGGAAACTCACAGGCGTCTATTGTCTGTTCAGGTTCAAATGGCTCTGACCACTATGGGACTTAACTGCCAGGGTCATCAGTCCCTTAGAACTACTTAAACCTAACTAAGCTAAGGACATCACACACATCCATGCCCGACGCAGGATTCGAACCTGCGACCGTAGCGGCCGTGTGGTTCCAGACTGTAGCGCCTAGAACCACTCGGCCACTCCGGCCGGCGTCTATTGAGGCCTAAGCGCTGTAGTGTGCAAATAACACAGATGCGAACCTACGTCATAGGGAAACCCAGTAGAAGCCTTTTGTGGCCAAGGAGACGTGTTAAATATGGCCGACCTAAGATCGGCCATAAAGGGAAACGTTTATAAAAACTACTTAATTCCGTAGTAATGCAGGCAAACAAGCTACAGTAACTTTAATCTGCCACAATCCATAAAGTTTCATGGTGATTCCAATAAAACTTGAATATTGGCCGTATCTATAATACTACAGGATTTACTGTTAAAGTGAAATTAACAAGATTTGTAACAAAGACCTAATTGCTAAAATTGAATGCTTTGGTCGATCTTAACGATCGACATTTCATATACAAGCAAAACATTAAAATGACAAACGTTGTAAATATCAACTCTGTAACTTCATTTGTTTAACAGATATACTAAATTTAATTTATCAGTATTTTCAGTTAATCATCAGACCATCATTTCCTCCCCACAAAACACATTGAACGATGACAACATGACACCTTATTGAATCATTAGGTACTAGAATATTTGTTGTATAGTTTAATGCATAATAGTTACTTTTGTTATGTATTTATTTATCAGAAAGCACACTGGTGCAAGGCTGCTGGCCGTGACATTCAGAGTTAAGAAAGTAATTCTATTGGTTTTATGTAAAAGAATTTAACTTTTATTATTTAATAGATGTTATTGTTACTTTATTTAGAACGTGAAAGTGGTCAACCTTTGATTATTAAATATGTTAAAATGTAATGTAATGTAGAATAAGCTGTAGTCAATCAGATGGACGGCTTCAGGAAATGGAACTGCGCTAGTCAGTTGAACGAAGGTGTTCGGTGCGCGAGAAACGAGGTCGGAGACGGGCAGAGGACAGTTCTGGTCTAGACACCAAAGAGTACAGCTCGGCTGGAGACACCAAAGGGTGCAGTTAGGATGCAGACGCGGAAGCGGACGGTCGGTCTTTAGGCTGCTAGGAAGTGACACGACCTAGATAATTTCGTGTTGTGTGTTATCGCGGGACTTAGTCTCTGAGCTGTGAGGAGCCGCTCGCCTGGTGTGAACTCGTAGCTTTTCATGTAGATAATTTGTATCTGGTGATGAGATTGTGAATGATCTAACTGTGTCAAATGGATATGCGTTGGAGTGTAACAGTAACTCTAAATACGACACTCGCTATTAGTTTGCTTTCTGAATAAACATCATTCTAACAAAATCGCAACTGTCTGGCCTACATCATTTATGGGTCATTAAATTAGTTCCCGATATTATTATTATTGTTATTATATGTTACACTAACTTTGTGTCTCGCAAACTTGCTATCAGCCAAACAATTTAATCAAAGGGTCACAAGTGACTAATTTAGGGCGTGTAATGCGACTAATGCGGTTCAACGCCTAGAAGAGTTTCAGCCAAGACATTTCGACGAAGAGGAACAGCTTGTGAGCCCGAGCATCTTTGGAATGTTAGCTCGCATGAGGAACATTTGATCTGGAGGGTAAAAATGATACAAAAATGCAGTGGTCCCTAACGGAGAAGAATCTATTAACATTTTACGATTCTCTCTGCTACAATTGGAAGGCCAAATATTTGTTGAAGAAAGTTATGGCCGCAATTCATTAAGATTTTCCAATTCTGTGTGTTACATGTGGAACGCCAAATACGTATGGAAGAACGTTGTTGTGTTACTGTATCAGTTATCTTCCTCGTTCACTAAATGGGGAGAGTTGTGTGCTAGGTTAGTTCAGGTAAAGTAAACGCACTGGAAAATATTAACAGAATACTTGGACTAATTTGGTTATCTTAACGATGCAGCACACATAGCACATAACCGACGGTGCTTATTCAGATACGTGCTACGCTAATGAACGAGATACGCATGGTGACTTGCTAAACTTTGTTCAGTGAATGATTAGTTACCTGACGAGGAATGTGCTGACGCCACGTATCTCATAAGCATCTAGCCGCGGACATTCCCTAATCTCTTCTGAATGAGTAAAAACTCATAAAAGAAAATTTATTGATTTTCTATTGGCGTAATTTACCGCGTGGTCTTCGGGGCCTGATCATTGAGTTTCCTTTTCCATTTTTTATGTTAGTTAGTTCTCATGCATGACTACTTCATTAAACTTCTTTTAAAAGAAGATTCTTTTCCTATTAACCAAGGTATTGGTAGCTGCAATAAAAAAACTGAATAATTTTAATCAGAATTCCTTTGAAGGACATCGGATATTTGTATTTGTCAAAGCTAATATAATTTCTGAGTGTATAACGTTTATTTGTTAACGCAGGGTACGAATTTCAAATACAAATCTGGAAATCTGTGGCACTCCACTCTATGCTTACTGCCTAAATCCCTAGGACTGTCCTTATTCATGGATTTCAATGAGTATTCACTTCCCCAGACATTATGGAATATACTAACAAACTGTAATCCATTTTCTGTACTGTGTTAATAACTGAAGGCGGCTGTGCTGAAGCATGTTATCAATAAAGATCTCCACGGTAATTATATTTTATTAATCTATTTTTACGTAATCTTATCAGTGTTTTTGGTTTGCCGACTAACAAGTCTCCACGAGTCATTTATATTATTTAGACATGGTCTCTTTGGCGACTGTCCAGATTTTAACAGTTGTCGCTGGAAATTATCTGAAAATAGTTTTAATTTATACGTAAACCGGACAATTCCAGAAGGAGAAAGGATTCATTCATCTGAGTAACACACATATGGCCTGCACGTGAATCAGAGGCACTGTATTTTTCAATAATTGTTGAACTATCTCATTTCAGTATAATAATTGGACGCTCAGTTTTATGATCATCGATTATAAGGAACTTAACTTAATTTCAGTAATTTCCACTTCATTTTTAACCATCAACTTTCTAGTCAATAGATGCTTGAGGACATTCCTCCATCGTTTACGAACCGTGGATCTGGGTCATTTTTCCTAAGAACCAGTCCTTTATGGGAACATTTATTTTTTCACAAGAAATCTTCTAACGGGTTAGACCTTTAAGTTGAAACTTAAAGAACTGATATGGTTTCTGGAGAAAAAGAAATAAGTATTAAGATATATTCGTATTGCTGAATTCTTCTTTGTTTGACTAGGCAACGTGCCATCTACTCTCTAAGGGATCTTCGTAGTCAGTGATGAGGTATGAATTAACAGTGACGCACATGATTAACACGGGAAAGAAGTTTCTTTAGAACTACTAAATCAAAGGATATTACAGATTGGTTGAATGCGCACTTGGTTTGAAGAGTTGGAAAACACCCACGGGGAATTCTAAAGGCTACTTAGAGGCATTCTACAAATAAAAACATTATATTTTTCTCATGTCAGGGCAAAAACCTGGCCATGATTTACATGATACTCCCATTACACAATATCCAAAAACCTTCCTTAAATTATACCAGGAGGTCTTTTGATGGAAAGTACAGATCTGTTACAACAACTATAACTTAAAAGTGTCAACGTTAAACTTTCATATCAACGTAACAGTACTACATACGTCATTACCAGTTGTGTAAAAAGAGATGTATATCAAACAACCAACATTTTGTATAGTCTTCTCGGCAACATAAGTAAAGACGACCATGAAGGACAATGCTTTTTGAAATGTATCGCTTATTTGGTTATTGCACTATGAGCACACGCAGCAATTCCGGCAGGTAGACTGTTCATAAATTTCGAGAATTTTCCCCATTTCAGAGAATACTTTGATGAAGTTATTGATTTACTCTGTTCCCGGTAACCGCTGTACAGTAATAAAATGCGTAAAGCAATTTCCTTGGTTTACTGATATTGGAGAAATTTGACACCGGTTCTCCTTTTTCTCACAAAAAGTACCATTGCGGTAAGCTGTGACTACAGCTGTCTAGTGCAAAAACTCAACAAGGCACCGTGCCTAATACCCACAACGAAGACCAATCTACTGGACATTTAGCAGTTTGGCGTTTTGAGGCTCATATCTTTTCCTCTTATCTTGAATGGGCTTGAGCACTTCATCTGTGAATAGAACCTGCAACCATTCATTTACTTTTAACTTCCTGTCTCTCGACCCGCAAACTATGTAAGGTAACTTTCGAAGGTTATACAATCTTCTCTTTGTTGTTACTTACCACGCTGTCTGTATAATTAAATGTTGAAATATCGTGGCTATGGAACAGATTTTGTATTCGTCACACGCAGTAATGTTGAAAGTAATAACTCATATCATGTATGGTTTCACGCAATTCATTTTATAAGTTGCGAAAATTACGGAATCAATTAATCTTATATAGCTTCAAATATTTAAATTTATTTTCACAATTTGGTTTTCTTATTTTTCACTTGATGAGTGTATCTATTTCTTGCTTTATGTCTGTTTTATCTGCGTCTTGTACGCCAACGATCACTCGCATTTCAGAAGTGGTTTCGTACCATCACATCCTGTATTTTAGTACCGTTTGATGCCTTGTAGTGGAATAACACCACTACGTGGCTTTTGCAAAGACCATTTTACGTATGTCTTCATCTGAAAGAAATTTTTGAGGATGAACGTGTTCTTGATGAAGGATCAGTCGATTATATGATCCCTGTTTTTTCTAGCACTGTGTCTAAAACGTTCTTTATTTTTTGCCCCACTTCTGCATTAGGACCCCCATCATCGTATTTCTTAGGGATATGGTACCATTTATGAGCTTCTATATTTCTTCCACTTTCTCATGAGATAGTGATGACGTTGGTCCTTATACTTGAGTGATGCCCACAGAATATCGTTCATTAATCTTCAAAAGAATTCTTTTATTCTCTCTGAGATTCTTTAAATACATGGTCGTGGCCCATACTGATTGTTACCGCCATGCAGCAACGCCGTTCATTCGCTATTTGAGTACCGGTTACTCTTCGTGTTTTAGTGTCCCTGGTAACACTTATCGATGGAACGAATCTCATAATGGACTAATTTGGGACCACTCAACCGACTGGTTCCGTAAAGTTTTGCTTTTGAAAATAATTTTGTTTTTAACTGGAAAAGAACGACGTTTTCCGTCGGCACTGGGAGTCATAAAAAAACGTGATGAGAAGTATTTATTTTGGCTGACTCCATCTACACATTACTAAAACTAAATTACATTTCCCTCCCGAAAGACAAAAGAAAATGCGCGCGACAGCTCTTCGGGGACCACCCTGTATATACATTGTGTTCTTGCCTGCTACAGCTGTTACTGGTGTTACTGTGTCTGTCCTCTTTTACGAGTTAGAGTTGACACTAAAGCAAATGAGACTCCACGGTTCTAGACACCTTTCCAGGTCCAAACATTTCTTATATACACTACTGGCCATTAAAATTGCTACACCACGAAGATGACGTGCAACAGCCGCGAAATTTAACCGACAAGAATACGATGCTGTGATATGGAAATGATTAGCTTTTCAGAGCATTCACACAAGGTTGGCACCAGTGGCGACACCTACAACGTGCTGACATGAGGAAAGTTTCCAACCGATTTCTCATACACAAACAGCAGATGACCGGCGTTCCCTGGTGAGACGTTGTTGTGATGCCTCGTGTAAGGAGGAGAAATGCGTACCATCACGTTTCCGTCTTTGATAAAGGTCGGATTGTAGCCTATCGCGATTGCGGTTTATCGTGTCACGACATTGCTGCTCGCGTTGGTCGAGATCCAATGACTGTCAGCAGAATATGGAATCGGTAGCTTCAGGAGGGTAATACGGAACGTCGTGCTGGATCCCAACGGCCTCGTATCATTAGCAGTCGGGATGACAGGCGTCTTATCCGCATGGCTGTAACGGATCGTGCAGCCACGTCTCGATCCCTGAGTCAGCAGATGGGGACGTTTGCAAGACAACAACCATCTGCACGAACAGTTCGACGACGTTTGCAGCAGCATGGACTATCAGCTCGGAGACCATGGCTGCTGTTACCCTTGACACTGTATCACAGACAGGAGCGCCTGCGATGGTGTACTCAATGACGAAACTGGGTGCACGAATGGCAAAACTACATTTTTTCGGATGAATCCAGGTTCTGTTTACAGCATCATGATGGCCGAATCCGTGTTTGGTGACATTGCGATGAACGCACATTGGAAGCGTGTATTCGTCATCGCCATACTGGCGTATCACCCGCCGTGATGGTATGGGGTGCCATTGGTTACACGTCTCGGTCACCTCTTGTTCGCATTGACGGCACTTTCAACAGTGGATGTTACATTTCAGATGTGTTACGACCCGTCGCTCTGCCCTTCATTCGATCCCTGCCAAACCCTACATTTCAGCAGGATAATGCACGACCGTATGTTGCAGATCCAGTACGCGCCTTTCTGGATACAGAAAATGTTCGACTGCTGTCCTGGCCAGCACATTCTCCAGATCTCTCACCAACTGAATGGGTCTGGTCAATGGTGGCCGAGCAACTGGCTCGTCACAATACGCCAGTCACTACTCTTGATGAACTGTGGTATCGTGTTGAAGCTGCATGGGCAGCTGTACCTGTACACGCCATCCAAGCTTTGTTTGACTCAATGCCCAGGCGTATCTAGGCCTTTATTGCGGCCAGAGGAGGTTGTTCAGGGTACTGATTTCTAAGGATCTACGCACCCAAATTGCATGAAAATGTAATCATATGTCAGTTCTAGTATAATATATTTGTCCAATGAATACCCGTTTATCATCTGCATTTCTTCTTGGTGTAGCAATTTTAATAACCAGTAGTGTATACAGGGTGAGTCACCTAACGTTACCTCTGTATATATTTCGTAAACCACATCAAATACTGACGAACCGATTCCACAGACCGAACGTGAGGAGAGGGGCTAGTGTAATTGGTTAATACAAACCATACAAAAATGCTCGGAAGTATGTTTTTTAACACATACCTACGTTTATTTTAAATGGAACTACGTTAGTTTTGGTAGGACATCTGAACATATACACAAATACGTTTTCAGTGCCGTTTGTTGCATTGTAAAATGTTAATTACATCCGGAGGTATTGTAACCTAAAGTTGACGCTTGAGTACTACTCCTCCGCTGTTCGATCCTGTGTATCGGAGAGCACCGAATTACGTAGGGATCCAAAGGTACAGAAGAGACTGGAACAGCACATTACGTTCACATGCTAACACCTTTTTATTGGTCTTTTTCACCGACGCACATGTACATTACCATGAGGGGTGAGGTACACGTACCACGTACACACGTGGTTTCCGTTTTCAATTACGGGGTGGAATAGAGTGTGTCCCGACATGTCAGGCCAATAGATGTTCAATGTCGTGGCGAGCATTTTCTGCACACAAGTGCAATCTCTGGCGTAATGAATGTCGTCCACGCCGCAGTACATCTGGTGTAATGTCGCCGCAGGCTGCCACAATACGTTGTTTCATATCCTCTGGGATTGTGGGCACATCACGGTTCACAGTCTCCTTTAACGTACCCCACATTGAACATCTATTGGTCGGGACACACTCTATTCCACTCCGTAATTGAAAACGGAAATCACGTGTGTACGTGTGCCTCACCCCTCATGGTAATGTACATGTGCGTCAGTGAAAAAGACCAATAAAAAGGTGTTAGCATTTGGACGTAATGTGCTGTTCCAGTCTCTTCTGTACCTAAGGTCCATCACCGTTTCATTTGGATCCCTACGTAATTCGGTGCTCTCCGATACACACGATCGAACAGCGGAGGAGTCGTACTCAAGTGCCAACTTTAGGTTACAATATCTCCGGATGTAATTAACATTTTACAATGCAACAAACGGCACTGATTCGTATTTGTTTATATGTTCAGATGTGCTAACAAAACTAACGGGGTTCCATTTAAAAAAACGTAGGTTTGTGTTAAAAAACATACTTCCGTGCATTTTTTATGGTTTGTCTTAACCAGTTACACTAGCCCCTCTCCTCACGTTTGGTCTGTGGAATCGATTCGTCAGTATTTGATGTGGTTTACGAAATATATCCAGCGGTAAGGTTAGGTGACTCACCCTGTGTATGAAAACTGAAGCAACGAAAAAAAAATTTGAACCAAGGCCCCATTTCTAAAGTGGTTGTTCTACTGGCTTGACAGATTAGTTGACCATTACGCCACCCTGGCACAGTGCACGACGCTGTATAATGTAAAATACGCATAATGTATACTTAGATACTAGAGAGGGAGAGAGTATAATGGTCCTAATTTTACCAGGTTAAAGAAATAATTTTATAAAATAAAGAAGTAAGCTGCAAAACCTTACTAACGAGTGTCACCCCCAAAGCTTGGTGGTTCTAAATACATTAAAAGCAGTGAAAACTTGATGACACCGTGCTGTTGTGGCTAGAGTTAATCGACAATTACCTGTTGGCTTTATAAAAACTTTTAAATGCAAGCGACAAAGGGAGAGATGTGCAAAACTGCGTCAGTGAATGTCGGTGATATTGAGCGAGTAATAAAATGATACACGAATTGCCACGTGGTCAGATCGTCTCGTTGCGAATACATAAACTTCTTTAACTTCAAGTCACACAGCTCTGTTATTGCACAAGAAATAGACGGTGACAAAATGATTCCGTTAATAGTGAAATGCTAATGTTCGCCTCGTAATACCGAGTGTTGAAACTGCACAGTACCCAGAATGTGCACGTACCGCGGTTTTCATATCTGGTGTATCAGAGCTAGCAACAGATCGATATTGCACCCAGTGAACTGAAAGGTATATACATATGTATGACAGTGCTGCCATACGGTCTACGATACACGAGATGAGAAACTTACACAGGTAGCAATAAAGTAAATAGACGTAGAAGAGGACGCCGAGAGCTGTTTTAGGTCTTATTAGGTTCAAATTCTAGTCAAAGTGCACTGTGCTCGCGCTCCCATTGTGAAACCTGCTGTGAGTACAACAGAGCAATGCACGCTGCCGGCATTGCGGCGCAAGCGTTGAGCCTCAGTGCACTGGCGTGACTGTTTATAATGCCGGACCCGGATACGTTCATTTTCATTCTGTAGCTTCTGAGATGGAAACGCTGGTGCAGGAGAGGAATTTGGGTCGCATCAAACAAGTCAGAAGAGTGATGACTCAAAAAAGGAAAAAAAAGAGAGGATATGGATGGAAGTATGTTCAGGACACTCACAATATCGTATTTTACGTGTGTACAAGTATTTGAGTACACTCTCAAACATCACTTACCTTTTCTTTCAAGGAAATATTCTCGCAACAAACCAAATATATTTTCCCCGAGGGTTGTGAGTTTCTAACGAGCAAGGAGAAGGAAATTGGAAATTTGTGGTAAGTTGCTATGGGACCAAACTGCTGACGTCATCGGTCCCTAGACTTACACACTGCTAATTTAAACGAACTTACGCTAAGGACAACATGGCAGAGGGAGGACTCGGACCTCCGACAGGGGTTGACGCGCGAACCGCTGCAAGGCAACACACACGCGGGTAAACGGCGCGGCGGCAAGGAGAAAAAGTCACTGTTATGATACACGAGGAAAGCACTTCAGCATTAAGGCCAAGACGCTTGTGGAAAACGTACAGTTTTCAGAATGATCTGATCGGGACGTCATGACACTACTCTTCCAATCAACAGTCATAGCAATTCATACAGTAAATTTGATTAAGACTCTGCAGAAATTTACATTTTCTGTGCGTCAAAATTCATTCGTGCCACATTACAGTCTCAAGAATGTCACATGTATCTATTAGGTTACTGACCTGTTTACCAAATCGAAAGTGGTGGCGTAAAGCTCCTCATTTCCGGATTAGTTCATGATAGCCATATGTGATATCGATCCTATGATTAAAGTTATCGGAATTTAATCTGGATAGTGAGAAGTTATATGATAGCTTCTGGGTCTGGCGGATGTTTCAGTAAGAACGTGGGTTTACAGAGTTGCAAGCAGAATAGTAAATACAAGGTGCTATTACAGACTAACAAGTATAAAACTTCCCATACAATGTGTGACAGATTTTATTCTTTACAGAGATACAACTGACAACACAGGTAAACTTTCACATAGCGTGTTGTTACACTTGTTGTTATGTGTTTATATACCTCTTGTTGTTTTCGTTTTGAAGTTCAAGTTTTCAAGTTGTGGTTGTCTTTACGTAACCGAATTTTTCGACTGTGGTTGTGACTGCACTTATTTGCCAGTTTACGTCGGCCGCCCTTATTTACAAATTTTGAATATCTCGATGTTGTCTTTATGTACCGGTTAATGGAAAGCCGATGTTGCTTGTAAACGATATGGTAGACGATTTCCATGCTGGGTAATATCATACTGAAAAAAATTTGCTGGTGATTTCACTTAACTGCGTAAGACTTGTGCGTATATTTCAGTTGGTCTTGCAACTTATCATGAAGAGGTTGACGTAGGACATTATTCAGTGGGTAGAACGTAGTCCTCCAACAAGGAGAGTTTCTACACTTATCGGTGTCCCACGTGCAATAATATTGCTGACATTACATATGCGCGGCCTCAGTTCCATCAACTACAGGGGATTCAACTCCTCCTCGAAGAATATGAAGGCAGGCGACTGGAATTTTGTCGCTTACAAATCGCCAGTCAGTAAGAAATCTTATTAAAAGCGTCAACTAAGAAAGCCACTTCCACCCTTGACACTCTCAATAACATTCTTAATTCACATCGGTGATCCAACGCAAACCGCATGCATTTGTCAGGAAATATTCTCAACAGAACGTTTCCTGTAAAAACACTGAAGAGCCAATGAGACTGGTAGGCCCCGAGAGTAACCAGAGTGCCGCAACATGACGTGGCTGTACTCCACTAATGTCTGCTGTACTGCTGGAGGGAACTGACACCATGAATCCTGCAGGGCTGTCCATGAATCCGTAAGAGTACGAGAGGTGGAGATGTCTTCTGAACAGCACGCTGCAAGGCATTCCAGATATGCTCATTAATGTTCAAGTCCTGGGAGTCTGGTAATTAAACTTAGAAGTGTGTTCCTGGAGCCACTCTGTAGCAATTCTGGATGTGTGGGGTGTGGCACTGTACTGCCGGAATTGCTCAAGCCCGTCGGATGCACAATGGACATAAATGGATGCAGGCGATCTTGCAGGATGCTTACGTACGCGTCACCTATCATAGTCGTATCTGGACGTATCAGGGGTACATATCACTCCAATTGCACACGTCCCACGCCATTACGAAGCCTCCGCCAACCTGAACAGTCCCCTGACATGTAGGACCCATGGATTCGTGAGGTTGTTTCCATACCCATGCACGTACATCCGCTTGATACAATTTGAAACGACACTCGTCCGATCAGGCAGAATGTGTTCAGTCATCAATAGTCCAATGTCGTTGTTGACGGGACCAGGCAAGGCGTAAAGGCTTGTGTCGTACAGTCACTAAGGTACACGAGTGGGCCTTTGGTTCCGAAAGCCCATATCGATGATGTTTCGTTGAATTGTTAGTAAGACGGCACTTGTTGATGGCCCAGCATTGAAATCTGCAGCAATTTGTGGAAGGGTTTCACTTCTGTCACGTTGCACGATTTTCTTCAGTCGTCGTTGGTACCGTTCTTGCAGGATCTTTTTCCGGTAGCAGCGATGTCGGAGATTTGATGTTTTACCAGATTCCTGATATCCATGGTACACTCGTGAAATGGTCACAGGGAATAATCCCCGTTTCATTGCTACCTCGGAGATGGTGTATCCCATCGCTCGTGCGCCGAATATAACACCACGTTCAAGCTCACTTGAATCTTGATAACCTGCCATTGTAGAAACAGCCACCTCGATCGCAGCGCCGTATTCTGCCTGTTGACATATGTCTGTATTTGAATACGCATGCCTATACCAGTTCCCTGCGCTTCAGCAAATATCGTGTGACATGTGGACAATCAGTTGGCTGGGCCTTTTTTTGTTACGGTATCGTATTTACAGGGCCATGTTATTTAGGCTTGTTTGAAAATTAGCTTCCAGCGTTACAGGAAGAGTCTCCTTTTGGTACGAAATGGATATACTCCTCCAGTACGATGAGAGAAAGCCGTGAAAGACAGACTGATTATTCGGTGCTATGACCAGTGATACGCACATAAAATTTAAAAAAAAAACTCCTAAATGGCCTCAGAAAAACTGTGTATTGTGGTATTGATAGAATACGAAAATGTGTTGAATTAGGGGGCGGAAAATGAGAAAATCAAGTTGAAACGTAATTATTTGCCTTATAGTGACTGATGTGGGTTAACAGATCAGCAGTAACATTCGAAAACTTTTTCATTTTGTGACACCTGAGTCCAATATTAAAGCGCAATTTTGCTTGAAGAAGAAACTTGTCCTAATAATAGAAATCGCATTACGATGGCAAAATTTCTTAACTCTCTGAGTGAATGAAATATTATAGCATTTACCAGTACAAGAATTTAAGCCTAATCATAAAACACCAAGCTAGTATTTCCAATTTCTACTGAATTTAAAAAGGAATATTACAAAACACAATAGAAACACAATCCCGAAACTGACAACCATTATTTTACTTTAAAATCGTAAAAATAAATTTCACTTTAATTGTATTTTAGAAAAACACGATCTTATCTTACAAATTTTCAAACAGGTCGGTACCAAAGCTGAAATTAAACAAAACCATGAAAATGACAGTAATTTCCCTGTCATAGTCCGTTTGGTGACAAGCGTTCATTCTGACGTAACACGTATTTCGGTGTATGTAAGTCAGTCCCTTCTAGCTCCAACAAGTATGAGGGAACGTCGATGGATACATTCAAATAATCCAATATTAATCACAGGAAACCATGGTCTCATATTATATTAGTACTACTTACTAGTTTAATAAACTGACTGTGCTTCAACAACGTGCAGTCAACAAAGCCTAACGTTATAGAAAAACATTAAATTCAGTAAGCAGTCCGTCTGTTAGAATCAGTACAAGGTAATCAAATAAGTGTCCATTAACAACATACACTCTCAATATCTGTCGGTATTCTGTCTAACTATACTTAATCAAATGACCTCTACGCCAGACACGCTATAAAGGCAGAGGAATACCTGCACAGTTCACTTCGAACAGCAACTCCCTCTGTTAGGTTTTCACAAGGTCTATAACAAATGTTTAAGATCGTAGTAGCCCGCAGTTTAGAGAATGGCACTCCGGCTGCCCCCGTGCATTTTCCGTAACAAATACGCTGCCCTGTATCAGAAATCTCGGAATACGGAGAGTGAACGAAAACTCGTGCACTTGGGTGCCACAGCGCGATTCCTTGCGTACTAACAATTGGAATATGTCTGTACCAAAATATCGTACTGTGAGTATTTCGGAGACAAAATGGACGTCAAAGGAAGTCAGTTTGGCTACACTGTGAGCATATGTACAAGCAGTAACTTCGCTCATAGCTGTGGTACTGTGCTGTGCATTTAGTGCAGTGAACAGATGTTTGCTTGTGATTCTTTTTTCTGATCTTAGATTCTGTGATATGGTACCGTAATCATTGTACAGCAATTACTGCCATCTTATATATAACAGGTACATGACTTAGTGCAAAAATAAGCGATAATGATGAATGCTGGTACTAATCGGTACAACAAATGGCAAGCCGCACGAAGTGGCCGCGTGGTTCGAGGCGGCATGACACGCACTGCGCGGTCCCTCCCGCCAGAGATTCGAATCCTCCTTCGGGCATGGGTGTGTGTGTGTGTTTGTGTGTTATTGTTAGCATAAGTTAGTTTATGTGTAAGTACAGGGAGCGATCACCTCAGCAGTTGGGTCCCTTAGGAATTGACACACATTTGAACATTTGAACAAATGGCAGTATGGTGTAATAGAAAGTGCTGTCAAATACATTCGATGAAATCTTGCCAGACAATACACTTAGATGCACAAGCCTGCAAAGGACATGATACCCGACTGGATAGCCGTGCGTGTTAAAAGCGCCGCTTACGTGTGAGCGACAGAGACAGGATAGAATCTGTTTGACGACGAGGAGGGGTGTGCCGGCCAGCCTGTATGAGGTTTCTATACGATTTCCCACATCCCACTATGTGAATACCGGGATTTTCCCACTTCAGTTACACGATTCGCAGAAGTTTAGAAAATTTCGCTCACATTCACATACAGGGTGACAATTATCATAATATATGAAACAAAATTAGTTCCAAACTACAGCGTGCTCACACTTTATTCTCCATGTAAACATCACTACATATATACAGATTTAGGTTATGACATGTTAGATATGTATGCCATTATTGGCGATGATATGGCGCAGACGAATAGCGAAATTCTGCATGACCCGTTGAAGTGTCGGAATGTCGCTGACCTGCCGGCTGGTGTAGCTGAGCGGTTCTAGGCGCTTCAGTCTGGAACTGCGTGACCGCTATGGTCGCAGGTACGAACCCTGCTTCAGGCATGGATGTGTGTGATGTCCTTAGGTTAGTTAGGTTTAAGTAGTTCTAAGTTCTAGGGGACTAATGACCACAGATGTTAAGTCCCATAGTGCTCAGAGCCATTTGAATCATTTGTTGATGACCTCCTGAATGGCTCTTTTCAGCTCAGCAATAATTTTAGGGTTATTTCTGTACAGCCCCACAAAAAGAAGTCGCATGTGTTCAGATCCGGAGGCGGTCCGTAAAGTGACCCTCCAGGACATCAAACACTCTCCTGCCTCCGTAAGGTCGAGCTCCATCTTGCATTAACCACATCTTATCGAAATCAGGCTCAATTATGATATGTAGATGAAACCATCTTACAAAACCTTCACGAACGTTTCGGTGGTCACCATGCCATCAAGGAATATTCCACCGATTATTCCGTGACTGGATATGCACATCAAACAGTCGCCCGTTGAGAGTGAAGAGACTTCTCGATCGCAAAATGCGGATATTCTCAGTCCCCCAAATGCGCCAAATTTGATTATTGACGAACCCACCCAAATGAAAGCATTTTTCGTCGCTAAACCAAACTATACTAACTCCCATAACGCAGCGCGGCCCACCGTGCAGTTTCTACGCCCTAACGCAAACCGTTCAGAATTTATGACGATTTTAGTTCCTGTAGTTCTAGAATTGTCGCCCTATAAATAACGCTACACGCAGACAGATGGGTCACACATATTCCTTCACGAGGTGGCAGGTGGTCAGGCTACGGGTCGGTGATAGGGAGACCACAGACCATCCGGCCGCCACTTTAACAAATTATGCGAAATCCGTAGAAAACCCTGCCGGCCATCAGTTGATGCGGGACAAACGGCAAGCGAAAGGAGAAGATAGCTGCACGGAATTCTCCTAGGTTAAAAGAAGCAGGGATCGTCCGAAGAGACGGTGAAGTCTTCTTTTCTTTTCTTTCTTATAGCATGTAGTGGTGCGGTGCTTCGAAGAGAGCAGAATAAAAGTTTAAAAAACAGGTACATCTTTAAAAGAAGAATGTTAAAGGCTATTGTCCTCTCATTTTTTTAGTAGCATAAAATAATTGCACCGGAGTTGAGTACGGCTTGCTGTAATAGCTGTATAACGATTAAAAATCCAGGTGCGATGTAACGTGGTTACAATTTGGAAAAAAAGTTAACTTAGACCAAGAATCTATTTCAGTATTCTAATACGAAACCTATCCACTTCGCTAACTGGGCACCAGAACTACAGCTTCTGAATGAAGGGACTTGCAGCATATGTGATTACAGTGCACCACATGTCCTTTCTTGGACGTCCATTTTCATCTGAAAATGGTTCACCATGTTGTACGAGTAACACTAACATCGATATCACCTGTACTCTTATCCAATTTAAGTTCTTTGTCTGTTTATGTTTAATGTGACATGTGTATCACAAAGTTTGGTGTCACCGTCAGACACCACACTTGCTAGGTGGTAGCCTTTATATCGGCCGGGCCGCGTTCCGTTAGTATACGTCGGACCCGCGTGTCGCCACTATCAGTGATTGCAGACCGAGCGCCGCCACACGGCAGGTCTAGAGAGACTTCCTAGCACTCGCCCCAGTTGTACAACCGACTTTGCTAGCGATGGTTCACTGTCTACATACATTCTCATTTGCAGAGACGACAGTTTAGCATAGCCTTCAGCTACGTCATTTGCTACGACCTAGCAAGGCGCCATATTCAGTTACTATAATCTGAACAGACAATATTGTGAATCATGTACCGTCAAGAGCGACGTTCGTCATTAATGGATTAAAGTTAAGTATCAAACTAATTATGTCCGCTTTCTGAATTCTCATTTGTTGACATGTTCCAGACCTCACATCGGTATAGTTCTTCCCTCTTCACGCCAGCCTGCGTGAGCTAAAACGCGTGCCTTTCGGCCTCCACTAGTAACACGGTGTTGGCTCTTCTGCCTACCCAACATTGGCGACGAGTCAAAACGGTGTTCGTATCTGTACTACCCTGATTTACTTGTGTAATGGCTTCTCCAAAATCTCCATATGTACTGTCCGAATTTTATCGCTTACAGAATCAGCAGACGCAGACCTTACTGGATACCCTTGGACAGCTCGTCCAGGGTCAACGTGCAACGCAAAACGGTGCGGCAACCGCCGCTCCACCGCTACCGCAGCCACAAAACGCAATTGCACCGCCCTTCCGACCTTTTGATGCTGCACTGGAATGCTGGACGGAGTGGTCACGCCAATTTGGATTTCATCTCGGCGCCTACAGAATTCAAGGTAACGCGCGGCAGCCTTTTTTGTAGTCCGTCGGTGTGCAAACCTACCGTGTGATAGTCAAATTGCCGGCCGCTGGTGGCCGAGCGGTTCTAGGCGCTTCAGTCTGGCACCGCGCGACCACTACGGTCGCAGGTTCGAATCCTGCCTCGGGCATGGATGTGTGTGATGTCCTTAGGTTAGTTAGGTTTAAGTAGTTCTAAGTTCTAGGGGACTGATGATCTCAGATGTTAAGTCCCATAGTGCTCAGAGCCATTTGAACCATTTGATAGTCAAATTATTTCCCCAATGCGAGATAGCAACTCTGTCCTACAAAGAAATTCTGTCTGCATTAGATGCATATTTCAAACAATCAGTCAATGTAGTTGCAAAACGGTATACCTTCTTACGTACAAAACGTACTGCAGGTCAGACTAATCGGGAGTGGGTTGCGACCTTGCAAAGCCTTACTAGGGATTGTGCATTTGAGTGTTAATGTGGACTCCCATATTCAGATATTATGGTACGTGATGCAATTGCACAGAACGTTTCTAATGTTAGTATAAGGGAATAGATTTGAAACTAGTCAACCCCTCTCTTCAACAAGTGATGGATATATTGGATCCGCGTTAACCGGCCCGCCGGGCGAGCTGCACGGAGCAGTAAACAGCCCTCGCGCCCAGCCGCGCTGCTGCAGCCAGGCTCACAGCCACATGTGCCACGCCGACAAACAAATCCAGTGCTCAAATCATGCCCGCAGTGTGCTGCTAAACATTCGCGTGAGAATTGCCCATCACGCCAAGCTGTTTGCTTTTACTGTAATAAAAAAGGACATGTTCAGAGCGTTTGCCAGAAAAAGCTCAGATCAGAAACTCAACGCCACTCCTGGCCCTTTGCTTCGCGCCGGAATCGGAATCGAACCAATGATACTCGGGCTTGCGACACTCGCCCATGGAAATTCATGTCTTACCTTTCCACTCCGCCCAGTGCCACTCTCTCTAACAGTGACTGTGTTCGTCCCACAAATAGTGTGCATCGACAACGCCGGAACTCCCGTCAAGTCGCAAGTGGTTTTGTCCCAGTGTCAGTTCACATTCCACACGACAGTCGCTCTTGTCGTCAACAGGACAATAAACTTTTTGTAGACTTGGACATTAACGGCAAAGAGATACCATTCCAGCTCGATACCGGAGCAGCAGTTTCACTGATCAATCAAGACACTTACAAACAGCTGGGCACACCTCCGTTGCATGCCGCAAATGTTACGTTAACTTGCTACTCAGGTCAAGAGATCGCTGTGTTAGGACAATGCAGCCTTCTTGCAACATACAAAGGATAAACAAAACTTGTGTCACTTTACGTCCTTCGTTCTTCTTCTGCAGTGAACTTGTTTGGTTTCGATTTATTTCAGTTGTTTAACTTGTCTATAGTAAATCAGGCCTATCAGTGAACCAGACTGTGCATTCGGACAATGTTTCTCGTCCATGTGAAGAATTTGCAGACATTTTCGCACTGGGCTACGGTTGCGCTGAGAACTATAAAGCACATTTGGAACTGAAAGTAAACGCGTAACCAAATTTTTTCCGAGTGCACAATGTTCCCCACGCATTGCGTGATGAGGTTTCAAAAACATTACTCGATTTGGAATCACAAGGTGTAATTGAACATGTGCAAGCTTCTCTCTGGGCATCACCCTTAGTAACTTTACCAAAACCTTCGGGAAAATTGAGACTTTGTGTGGACTTCAAGGCAACAGTGAATCCACAACTAGTGATTGCAACTTTTCCTTTACGCCGCCCGGAAGATCTTTTTGACAAACTGTGCCTGGGCAAATGTTTTTCGAAGTTGGACCTAGAAGATGCGTACTGGCAAATACCGGTGGACGAAGAATCCCAGCGCGTTTTGGTGGTTGACACGCATCTTGGTTTGTATCAATTCAAACGACTGCCATTCGGGTGTGCATCCGTCCCTGCATTGTTTCATCAGTATCTACAAACTGTTTGTGCGTCGGTTCCTACTGCAGCGAACTATCTGGACGATATTGTGATCTCAGGAAAGACGGAAGAAGAACGTTTAGCCAATCTCATAACATTATTTCAGGTCTTGCGACAAAATGGTCTTCGCTTACGGAAGGACAAATGTGTGTATTTTGCTCGTGGCTTGCCATACCTGGGCTATGTACTCAATGCCCAAGGCATACATCCCAGTCCAACGCACCTCTGTGCCATACAAGACTTGCCTTCGGCGCAGAATTTGAAGTAGCTACAGAATGTGCTGGGAAAAATAAACTATTATAACCGATATGTGCCGCATGCCTCTTCCATTTCAGCTCTGCTTCACCACTTACGCCGTAAAGGTGTTCCGTTCGTCTGGACGGCGGAATGCGAACGCGCCTTTCGCCGGTTGAAATACTTGCCTTACTTTCCAATACTTGCCTTACGCCATTCGATCCCCGGAAGCCCCTTTTGTTGATGGTGGATGCATCGGATTTCGGCATTGGTGCTGTGCTTGTGCACAAAGATGGCTCACACGATCGCCCTATTGCCTTTGCTACCAAATTGCTCTCGTCTGCGCAAATAAATTATTCACTGATCGAGAAAGAAGCATTGGCTCTCATATTTGGTGTTACAAAGTTGCATGACTTCTTGTATGGTCGTCAATTTACCATAAACACAGACCACAAACCTTTGACATAGCTTTTTCATCCGACCAAGCCTGTATCTCCGCGTACAGCGCAGAAATTCATTTGCTGGTCTACTTTCCTCTCGCAGTACCGCTAGGATATTTTGTATCGGTCCACTGCTAAGCACGGAAACGCCCATGCGTTGTCCCGTTTGCCTGTTGCTGAGGATAGAGCATTCGATTCCTCCGAACTTGCTTGGATGTTCATTGATTCGGAAACCGATGACGTGGTCGAATCATTTCCGATTGATTTTCGTCGTGTAGCTACAGCCACAACTGCCGACCCCGTCTTTGCTACCGTTCTGCGTTTTGTTGCTACGCAATGGCCCTTGTCAAAGTCATGGATCGGGGACCCGTTGGTTCGCCGATTTTTCGCTCACAAGGAGAGACTTTTTGTTCGATGTGGTGTTTTGCTGTTGCGTTCTGATAATGATCAGTCCACGGTCATGGTACCACGTTCGTTACAGTCCTCTGTCTTAAAGCTTCTCCACCAAGGACATTGGGGTGTTGTGTAAGCGAAACAAGTTGCCCGTCAGCACTGTACTTGGTTCGGAATCGATGCCACCATGGTGGCATGGTGTGTGCCGAACAACAATCAGCACCACTGCGGAAATCCTTTGCATGGCTAAAAGCCACTTTCCCTTGGCAACGCTTACACATTAATTTTGCTGGTCCATTCTGGGCTGCTCGATGGTTGGTTGTGATAGATTCATTCAGTAATTTTCCTTTTGTTGTTCGGATGTCTTCCACGACATCTGCCACCATCCAAGCGTTATCTGCGATCTTTTGCATTGAAGTTCTTCCACAGACAATTGTTTCCGAAAATGGCCCACAATTCTTATCCACAGAATTTGTCATTCTGCAAGTCCAATGGTATTCAATATCTGACCGTTTTCGCCATGGTCAAACGGTGCCGCTGAACGATTGGTCAGTCGCAGCTGTTGAAGTTGAAAGATTCGCATTCTCGGGAGGACGCGTTATTGCTCTTTTTGTCCTCGTATCGCTCTCAGCCCCGAGATGGTCGCTCGCCGGCTGAGTTGCTCCACGGTCGCCCTCATCGAGTCTTGATGTCTTTGCTACATCCGCCGCATCAGGTTCCTATGCAGCGGCAGTCACCTGCTTTTGCCCCAGGCGACGTTGTCTACTCCCGCCACTATCGAGGTTCACGGCGTTGGCTCGAAGGGCGCATTCTTCGCTGCCTCGGACACGCCATGTATCTGGTTTTGGGGGCCTCTGGTGAGGTGCGTCGGCATCTCAATCAGCTGCGCCTCTGTCATCGCACGGGATCTGCCGCTCCCCGTCTGCTTTCAGCGACGGTGCCGTCCGGTCAGCGCCCTGGGGATCCATCTACTGGCTCGCCTCAGCCCCAGGTGTTACCGGTGCTGCCTTCCATTTTGCCCCATGGCGACGCGCCGCCGCCGCCGCCTGTTCTCTCACCGGCGACGCCCGCGGTGGACGCGTCGCTGCAGTCGTCGGGCGCTTCCCTGGGTCACGCGCCGCCGATCGCTTCCCCTGACCAGTTGTCCTCCGACATGGAACTCTTGCCCGCTCCGGACCATATGTCGTCTTCGCCCGTCGGGTGCCCCTGCCCGATGGAGGTCGACCCTTCGGCCCCTCGTGTCTCTCTACGGGCGCATACACCGCATGTTGGCGTGCACCCTGGAGTGGGTTTTCAGGCGTTCCCTAGCCCCCCGCGGTCCGAATGGTAGGGTGCGGGTGGCACAGCCTCGCCTGTTGTTAGGCTCCCCACCTCGTCGCATACGTCAACATGAGGTCCTCCCCACGGCGGGCGGAAGCCCTATACCACAACCGTACGCCGATTTTCGGGGGAGGAATGTGGTGTCACCGCCAGACACCACACTTGCTAGGTGGTAGCCTTTAAATCGGCCGGCCCGCGGTCCGTTAGTATACATCGGACCCGCGTGTCGCCACTACCAGTGATTGCAGACCGAGCGCCGCCACACGGCAGCTCTAGAGACTCCCTAGCACTCATACCAGTTGTACAGCCGACTTTTCTGTCTACATACGTTCTCATTTGCAGAGACGACAGTTTAGCATAGCCTTCAGCTACGTCATTTGCTACGAGCTAGCAAGGCGCCATATTCAGTTACTATAATCTGAACAGATAATATTGTGAATCATGTACCATCAAGAGCGACGTTCATCATTAATGGATTAAAATTAAGTATCAAACTAATTATGTCCGCTTTCATTAATGGATTAAAGTTAAGTATCAAACTATTTATGTCCGCTTTCTGAATTCTCATTCGTTGTCATGTTCCAGACCTCACGAAAGTATAGTTCTTCCCTCTTCACTCCCACTGCGGGTCCGGGGGTTAGAATAGGCCCGAGGTATTCCTGCCTGTCGTAAGAGGCGACTAAAAGGAGTCCCTCCCCCTCAAGGGGATAGTTGGCGCCTGCGTCCGGAGACGGACGGTTCCACGACCTATATTTGCGGTCATATTGGTTTTTCCCTTCTTCTGGTTTCTTCCTTCCTTTGGTTGGTTCCTTCCTTTGTTCTTCTCCATCTCACTGTCTTACTCTTTCCCTTGCTTCCTTCTCCTTGCCTCCTTCTCCTTGCCTTCTTCTCCTTGCTTTCTCTGGTCTTCGCCTCGGCGTTTGAGGCAGTCTGTCCTTTCTCTCCCTCTCCCCCTTCTTTTTCCTCTTCTTCCTTCCTCCCTGTGCGTGCCTGAAGGCAGACCCACGCGTTCGCACGCGTAGCCGGTGACGGGGTAACGCGTAATCCCCCGCTCTGGGTAGACAAGTAAGGCACACACGTACCCCCTGGTAAAGGCCAGGCCCAGGGAGGGGTGATTGCCTGAGCTGACACCTTCCGACCATGATGATTGGTCCCTCCGTCTGTTTCTCGGGAGGTGTGACCTGAGGTGCAAACATTCACCTAAGGCAGGATTTCCCTCTGAGAGGGCCCCCACAAGGAAGGAGCGCGCCATCGGAGATGCTGGCAATCATCGGAGATTCCCCCGCAATGGATTTCTCTTCTTCTCTCTCGACTTCTGCCCACAAACGGAAACTTGACCAGCCACCAGTGACAAAAGTACCACCGCCTGCCCCACAGTTCCTCGTAGTTTCTCGATCTGAGGACGGAAAGGATTTTTCCTCTGTCAACTCTTTCGTTATCCAGAAGGGCGTAGATGCCATAGCCGGATCTGTCAAGTCTTGTACCAGGTTGCGTAACGGTACCTTGTTATTAGAAACTGAGAGCGCCTTTCAGGCACAAAAACTGCTTTGGGCCACACTCCTGTACACGTTCCCTGTCCGGGTGGAGGCTCACCGCACTTTGAATTCGTCTCGTGGTGTGGTATATACTAGATCACTCGACGGATTGACTGACGAGGAGATTCAGTCCTTCCTCGCTGAGCAGGGCGTGACGGCTGTCCATAGGGTCACGAAAAAGGTCAACAATGACCTTGTACCGACCCAGACACTTTTCTTGACCCTTGATAGTATTCATCTGCCGTCGCGAATCAAAGCGGGCTACGAGGTTATTTCTGTTCGCCCCTATGTCCCGACAGCTACGCGCTGCTACCAGTGTCAGCGTTTCAATCACATTCGCCAGTCTTGTTCCAATGCGGCTAAATGTGTCACTTGTGGCAGGGATGCCCACGAGGGTGACTGTCCACCTCCGTCTCCTCGTTGTGTGAACTGTCAGGGTGACCATGCAGCGTCCTCCCGCGACTGTCCCATCTACAAGGAAGAACGCTGTATACAGGAAATTCGGGTCAAAGAGAAAGTGTCCACCTCGGCTGCTCGCAAGCTATTTGCTAGTAGGAAGCCCATGCTGCTCCCAGTGGGAAAATACAGTACTGTCCTCTCCTCTCCTCGGACTACCAGGGAGGTGGCGACGCAAACATGCGATCTGACCTTCAGCACTACGGTTGTCCGTTTGGCCAGTGCTAAGATCGCCCGGTCGACGTCTCCTCTTCCTCCCGTCACCCCTCAGACACAAGCACCTTCATCAGCTTCTGCCAAGACGAAGACCCAGAAGTCATACGCACGGGCCTTCAAGAAGGAACCGTCCCGTGCAGACTTCCTACGTACCTCGAACTCCCAGCCATCGACCAGCACTTCCACTAAACGACCTTCCAAGAAGGCTCATAGGAAGCACAGTTCTCCTTCTCCGTCACGGCGCATTTCTTCTCCTGCGCCACCCAGCGGTTGCCACCCCAGGCCGTCATCCGTTTCGCCTGGCCGCGCCGCTGGTAGCCGAACATCTAGCCGTTCACCTCCCCCTCCCGGCCTTCTTAACAAGATGGCCGATGAACCTATAGAACCAATGGACGATGGCTGTGCGCCTACTGATAGCGGCGGCAGTGCTCGCTCGAAGCCAGGCCATCAGCGGCTCTCGAGGTGACCCCTTCTTGCATCTTCTTTTTCTTTTCTTCTCACGATGGCACTTATTCACCGGAATATTCGCAGCATTCGCTCCAACCGAGAGGACTTAAAGTTGCTGCTCCGCTTGCACCGTCCGCTTGTCGTAGCCCTCCAGGAAACGAAGCTACGCCCATGCGATGAAATTGCCTTGGCACACTACACCTCTGTGCGTTTTGACCTACCCCCTGTGGCAGGTATTCCGGCTCATGGAGGGGTTATGTTGCTAGTCCGGGATGATATTTACTACGATCCCATCACATTGCACACCGGCCTGCAGGCAGTTGCCGTCCGAATTACTCTCCCCACTTTAACATTTTCCATTTGTACCGTTTACACTCCATCGTCGACTGCCGTTACCAGGGCAGACATGATGCAAATTATTGCTCAGCTACCTGCACCATTTTTGTTAACTGGAGACGTCAATGCCCACCATCCCCTTTGGGGCTCTCCAGCATCCTGCTCGAGGGGTTGCCCGTTAGCAGACCTTTTCAACCAGCTCAATCTTGTTTACCTCAATACTGGCGCCCCCACTTTTCTTTCTGACACAACTCACACCTATTCCCATTTAGACCTGTCTATAAGTACTACCCAACTTGCACGCTAGTTTGAGTGGTATGCACTTTCTGATACATATTCGAGCGACCACTTCCCGTGTGTTATCCATTTCCTGCATCATACCCCCTCTCCGTGCTCAACTAGTTGAAACATCTCCAAAGCAGACTGGGGGCTCTTCTCTTCCAGGGCGACCTTTCAGGATCAAACGTCCGCAGCTCGTGGTCGTGCGGTAGCGTTCTCGCTTCCCGCGCCCGGGTTCCCGGGTTCGATTCCGGCGGGCTCAGGGATTTTCTCTGCCTCGTGATGACTGGGTTTTGTGTGATGTCCTTAGGTTAGATGTTAAGTCCCATAGTGCTCAGAGCCATTTGAGCCAGGATCAAAACTTCACAAGCTGCGATAGTCAGGTCGCACACCTCACGGAAGTCATTCTCACTGCTGCTGAATATTCCATCCCTCACACTACTTCTTCTCCACGTCGCGTACCGGTCCTGTGGTAGACCGCAGCATGTAGAGGCGCTTTACGTGCTCGTCGACGTGCTTTACGCACCTTTAAACGCCACCCTACAGTGGTGAATTGTATCAGATATAAACGATTACGTGCGCAGTGTCGTCGTATTATTAAAGAAAGCCAGCTAGGCTGCTTTCACAAGCACCTTCAACAGTTTTACTCCTTCTTCCGTTGTCTGGGGTAGCCGGCGCCGGCTATTTAGCACTAAGGTCCACTCACCAGTTTCTGGCTTGACGGTCGCGAATGACGTCCTTGTGGCCTCTGAGGATGTCTCCAATGCCTTCGGCCGCTTTTTTGCAGAGGTTTCGAGCTCCGCTCATTGCCACCCTGCCTTCCTCCCCCGAAAACAGGCACATGAGGCTAGGCCACCTAACGTCCGCTCCTCGAATCGTGAAAGTTATAATGCCCCATTCACCATGCGGGAACTCGAAAATACACTTGCCCGGTCACGGTCCTCCGCTCCAAGGCCTGATTCTATTCATATTCAGATGCTGAAGAACCTTTCTCCTGCGAGTAAAGGTTTCCTTCTTCGTACTTACAATCGCATCTGGATTGAGGGACATGTTCCTGCATGCTGGCGCGAGTCTATTGTTGTACCGATTCCTAAGCCGGGAAAGTACAAGCACTTGCCTTCCAGTTATCGACCCATCTCGCTTACCAGCTGTGTCTGTAAGGTGATGGAGCGAATGGTTAACTCTCGTTTGGTTTGGTTGCTCGAATCTCGACACCTACTTACCAATGTACAATGTGGATTTCATAGGCGCCGCTCTGCTGTTGACCATCTGGTTACCTTGTCGACCTTCATTATGAATAGCTTCCTGCGGAAGCGCCCGACCGCGGCTGTGTTCTTTGATTTGGAGAAGGCTTACGACACCTGTTGGAGGGCGGGCATTCTCCGCACCATGCATACATGGGGCCTTCGCGGTCGCCTCCCTCTTTTTATTCGTTCCTTTTTAATGGATCGACAGTTCAGGGTACGTGTGGGTTCTGTCCTGTCAGACACCTTTCGCCAGGAGTATGGGGTGCCACAGGGCTCAGTTTTGAGCGTCGCTCTCTTCGCCATAGCGATCAATCCAATAATGGATTGCCTCCCAGCTGATGTATCAGGCTCCCTTTTCGTGGACGATTTTACCATCAATTGCAGCGCGCAGCGAGCAGCGTACATGTTTGCTGCAGCGCTGTCTTCAGCGTTGTCTTGACCGTCTTTACTCCTGGAGTGTCGCCAATGGCTTCCGTTTTTCTGCCGAGAAGACGGTCTGTATTAACTTCTGGCGCTACAAAGAGTTTCTCCCACCATCCCTACGACTCGGTCCAGTTGCTCTCCCATTCGTGGAGACAACAAAATTTTTAGGTCTTACATTTGACAGGAAACTTAGCTGGTCTCCACATGTGTCATATGTGGCTGCCCGTTGTACCCGTTCTCTAAATGTCCTCCGTGTTCTCAGTGGTATGTCGTGGGGAGCGGATCGAACCGTCCTACTTCGCCTATATCGCTCGATCGTCCGCTCCAAGCTGGATTACGGGAGCTTCGTATACTCCTCTGCACGGCCGTCCATCTTACGCCGCCTCAACTCCATACTACATCGGGGTTTACGTCTTGCGATCGGAGCGTTTTATACTAGTCCCGTCGAGAGTCTTCATGCTGAAGCCGGTGAATTGCCATTCACCTACCGGCGCGATGTACTGCTTTGTCGGTATGCCTGTCGGTTACTGTCAATGCCCGACCACCCGTCTTATCGTTCCTTTTTTGACGACTCTCTCGACCGTCAATACGGGTAGTATGTCTCTGCCCTGCTACCCCCTGGAGTTCGCTTTCGTCGTCTCCTTCAACACCTTGATTTTTCACTCCCTGCAACCTTTAGAGTGGGCGAGAGCCACACGCCACCTTGGCTCGAGGCTCAGGTTCGCGATCACCTTGATCTCAGCTCGCTCCCAAAGGAGGCTACTCCGGTTCGGTATACCACTCCCGTTTTGTCGAACTTCGTTCGAAGTTCATTAATATGACTTTCTTTTATACAGATGGCTCTAAGTCCAATGACGGGGTCGGATGTTCTTTTATTGTCGGGGCACAAAGTTTCAAATACCGGCTCCATGGCCATTGTTCGGTCTTCACAGCTGAGCTCTTTGCCCTTCACCAGGTTGTTCTTCACATCTGCCGCCACCGACATTCTGCTTATGTCATCTGCTCCGATTCCCTGAGCGCCATCCAGAGCCTCAGTGATCCGTATCCGGTTCACCCATTTGTGCACCGGATCCAATGCTCTCTTCAGCAGCTGGTGGACGACGGTTCTCCGGTTAGCTTTATGTGGGTTCCTGGCCATGTCGGTATCCGTGGGAACGAAGCTGCAGATGCCGCGGCCAAGGCTGCGGTCCTCCAGCCTCGTACAGCTTCTTGTTGTGTCCCTTCATCAGATTGTAGCAGGGTCATTTGTCGGCGCATTTTATCGCTGTGGCATGCCGATTGAGCTACACTTCCTGACAACAAGCTTCGGGCCTTGAAACCTCTTCCCGTGGCTTGGACGTCCTCCTCCCGCCCTTCTCGGCGGGAGGAGGTCGTTTCGGCCCGTTTACGAATTGGACACTGCCGGTTCAGCCATCGCCATCTGCTGACGGCTGCGCCGGTGCCGTTCTGCCCATGTGGGCAATTGCTGACGGTCCGCCACATTTTAACGTCCTGTCCGGATTTTAATACACTGCGTCTTGATCTTGGCCTGCCATGTACTCTGGATGCCATTTAAGCGGATGACCCAGGAGCAGCTGCTCGCGTTCTTCGTTTTATCAACTTGACAAACCTGTCTAAGGACATTTGATTATGCTGTTTTTTTTTAATCCTCTGCCTGTCTATGTCTTTTATAGTATTGTCCGTTTTAGTTGCTGTTTTAACCTTGTGCCTCGCGGTGCATTCCTAACTTAGTCTGGCCGCTAATGACCATTGTAGTTGTGCGCCCTAAAACCACAAAAAAAAATTCCCTCTTCACGCCAACCTGCGTGAGATAAAACGCGTGCCTTTCGGCCCCCACTAGTAAGACGGTGTTGGCTATTCAGCCAACCCAACACAATGCTCTTTGATGTAACATCTATGTAAATAATTTGTTATGCACTATTTTAGTTAATTCATCTTATTATAGTTAATTTATCCATGTAATTTTAAAAGCAATGTTCTTCAAAAGTGTCGTGATGCAAATACTATATTAGGAGTACTGATTAACGCATAGGGAAAGTACATTTTTAATTATGTGAAACCTAGGGGAAAGTCCCTCCACTACAAAACTACCTTGGCGGGAATAGAAAAAGTGGGTTTGGCAGTTGAACTGCAAGACGCCTTTGGGCACTAGTTAGTCGGTCGCTAGCATGCAAAGTGATCGCATCATCTTGCGCGTTGAACGAGGCAAAAAGGCAACAAGATTAAATAATGTAGCCTCGAATGTGAAAGCAATTGGGCTTATTCTTAATAGCTCTGTACAATGAAAATCGGACGCTCAAAAGACAATTTTCAGAGCCTGTTACACAGCAAAAGCTATGTATACCTTTGCCCCCTCTTTGAGCAACCACAGGAAATCGCCGCAGCCACCACTTACGTCTCAAATAACGAGTAAAATTGCATGGACAAGTTATGTGATTTTTTACTCAATAATAAGTTTCTGTTATTTAAACTTTATTCACATCCTTAGGCAGGGTACTTTCCCAAGTTTTGCAGAGTTGCCGAGCATGCTATTTTACTGAACTGTGAAATATTTGCATTCTTTAATAACGTTGAATGACTTTTGTGCAATAGTGGATTTCTTTATCATTCAGTGCGTCTTCTTTTTGAATTGTTGCACGTGTTTCCCGTAGAAGGATCGTTAGTCATACTAAATTACAATTGAAGACCTCGACGCAAAAAGGGGATAGCTCACGTTTTGCAAATACGACATCGAACGTAGACCGCTAGTTAATACGTATGTAAAGTGTGTGTCCAGTGCGATATAGGGATATCTATGGTAAGTGTCACTTTCTCCCACCAAAGTGGTAATGAGGTGCGATTCTAAAGCTTATATTAAGGGAAAAAGTGGAGTTATCACCGTTTTGCACAGAGGTCTTGAAGGAATAATTACTGTGCAGGTGTGTACTAATGTTTATATTTTTAGTATGTTTGTAGGTGAAACTGTTTTTTCATATGTGTAGTGACAAAACTAGTCCCCTTTATATTAATCACTTACAGAATAGTCTCTGCCCCCCCCCCCCCCCTGCTAAGTGTTGAGCCAGATTTACGACACATATTACAAGTAGAGCGAAAATGAAGTGCATCAATCAATTTAACAACAGTTGCTTGTTATAATAAGTAACTGGCTGCAACTCTTCAATTTATACTAGATTCAGGGACCACTGGTTTCGTTTGTACTCTGGCTAGCATAAAGAAGTGAACATTCCTTAGGAAACCAAACAGTAATCAAAACAGTGAATAAAACACTCAAGTGAATACTGCCCCATCATTAGTTATCCTCTGTAAGCTGTGAGGATCAACTTTCTTACAATATTATACAGATAGTAAGTGGTATTGAGATCTGGTTGTTGTCAAATCGTTTAATACTTCTTCAGCGTTGTTCATCCCAAACCACTGGTAAATTGACTGCTAAAGAGTAAAGCTGTCTCGTCTCTTATAAGCAAAGCAGAAGTACTTTATCAAGTAAATACCAATAGTTAACTATCTCTACAAACAGCGCAAGTGCTTGGTGCAACTTTGCCTAATTAGGCTGGTGACCGTATCCTTTTATGAAATTACGGGCTATATTATTACTAATAAAACCTTAGTTCGATTTCCGTTTGTTCTGCTGCTGCTGCCTCCCTACAGTAATGTTTTCTGGAACAAAAATTGTCCATCACCTTTCCATTTCACATAGTCACGGTCAAATCTAATTCCTTGCATTGGAGCGACATTTCTATTTCTAATTTAGTAAGAGCCTATAGCGGTATACATTCTTCCTTACAGCTGATTTCACGTTTTAGATTCTCTTCATATCATTGACAGTTTTAATTCTTAAAATGTAAACGCCACGAAAATCCTCAGAGGATAGCCGTTGAACTTACACTCTTATAATATTTCACCTGATTTTTTATTGTTTCGCGCGCATATTTCGCCTTACTCATGTTTTGAGATATCTCACGTACAGTGTAGCAGAAAATATTGCATTTTCTTACAAGCTGACCCAGAAGTTACTGTCAGCGGTATCGATAGGGCAAAATCTAGGATTGTTGCTCTGTCCCTCATTATAATAAATCATTTATGTACGTTCAAAATAATAACGCCATGCAGCGTTTCCTTGATAAGTCCCTATTCACTTTTGTTTCTATTGAAAATTTCGCTGCTTGCCTTGTAACAAAATACTCTGCAAGAAATACGCCCTTTCTTCGCATAATTTTCTTTGAGAAGACTTTTGTTACGTCTTCCATATTAAATTCGCTTTCCAAGAAAGATTGATGTTTTCTAGGGTTGTGCTCTGTAACGAAGTTTACAATCTGCAGAACAAAGAGATCGCCTGTAGACGTGAAGGTAGGGCAGCATGGCAGCATCGAGCTTCGTTGGGAGTCCCAGCGGCTTTATGCACCTTTCGCAGCAGACTCGGAACGTAACCAAAGTTGTATCAACACTATCAGGCTACTTGTTGCCTTAGGTTATTCTGATTCGCATAAATGCGCTGCCAGTTCATTACCCACTGAGAAAATCGCATGACGCGTTTATGAGATGGTTACTCTATTATCATAAATTAAATATCAGTTGGATACATTCATAGCTGGTCATTGGTCGTATCTCTTTAGTTCCGACGATCATATAATGGAAACAACACAACTTTTGTTATTAACAGACATTAATTGGAATAAGTTTATTTCAACTCCTGAGGTCTAGAACATCCAACACTTTATTTAACCGGACTAATGCTATACGCATGTAGAATGTATTTAGTAATTGATAACACTTATAGAATGCATATAAAATTAATTTCACTAACTATAATATTAGGAGAATAATTTTGGCACTAATAATGGCGGTGAAAAAATTATTTGAACTGGATTTAGATAAAACTAGGAGAAAAAAATCCTAGATTTTGGTTGATTGGTTGTTTGGGGAAGGAGAGCAGACAGCGAGGTCATCGGTCTCATCGGATTAGGGAAGGACGAGGAAGGAAGTGCCCTTTCAAAGGAACCATCCCGGCATTTGCCTGGAGCGATTTAGGGAAATCACGGAAAACCTAAATCAGAATGGCCGGACGCGGGATTGAACCGTCGTCCTCCCAAATCCTATAAATACTAGATGTGGTGGAGTACTTAATGCCATTTAGATTAAAAGTAATATCACTATTAGCGAGGTCAGTTGTAATGATAATTACTATGTATAATAAACTTAAGCATTGTTTGTCTGTCCACGCCGCTAAACGTCTGCAACGCACCACCCGCAGATCCATGAGAGTTATGTCGTGTGGTAGTCCTTCATCCCCTCCACGAACAAGGTTTCGGTTTGGATCTGCAGGCATAGGATTGGATGATACAGGTGTTAAAAGAAGGCATCGTAACCGATGGACTTCCTTTAGCACCTAGATACTGAACGCTGAAGTGGATGGGCTGGCCAGAACGTTCCTTCTAGAATGTTCTAGAACGTCGAATAATGTTTCAGAATATTTCATAACGTTAGAGAATAATCCTCATGGTTTGAGAGTATTCTATATCCAGAAGGCTCTATGATTTTACATTATCTTCGAGAATGTTCTGAAATGTTTGAGAACGTTATCGAATAATCCATTGATTAGACTACATCAAAGGAAAGTGAATGTGGTACAAAGTGAAATAAATTTTAATAAATTATTTGAGGTACTAGATCAAGCACGTCGTCAATGGCAAAATGGATCAAGTGTGTTAGTTCTGGCGTGCCAAGAAATTGAGTAGAGAAATGCCAGGAATGTGCTGCAGAGTGGGAAAATTCGATTAGCATTACTGGAACTGTTGCCAGCAAAATTATTTCATTACATGACTGGAGAAACTACGCGATCGTAACATCTCAAAAAAATATGAGAGTGTGTAATGCACGTTTTGAAACTGCATCATCCGGTACTGGGTAGTGAAGAACATGTATTCGTTCCTGTGTTTTCTATTACGCGATAAGTCTATCATACACTAACATCACTGTTACCGTTGCCAACGAACCTTATAAATTTTTGTAAGTGTATTTGATTAACGACGGACAAAAATAGTCCGTTAACGTTACGAAAATATAAGTGGATTGAGACGAAAAGTCTTTGAAGAACCGTACAGAGGGCTTTCCATAACTCCAATCAACTGACTGACGTTTTGGAAACATCATGGAATGAAATGGTATACGACAAGTATAAAGTAGCGAATATGTACACAAAATATGTACTAACACAGTATCAAACAAAACCGCATACAGAAGCGTACATTCATTAGATAGACAGCAAATTTGAAGAGATCAGGCGACTGGTCATTTGATTATCAATTTACGTAGGAAGCCCACGAAACATACATAAAGATGCACATGGAGTCTTGATTAATACATTCACTAGCAGTTCATCATGGCCGCAGGTCAAAGAAAACATTATTTGAAGTTAAGATATTGTTGAGTACTTGAATGGATTTAAGACTGCTGAAGAGTATTTTTGAGCATTAGAGAGTAATTTTGACTGTGAAATGCTGATATATTTGATTGTTTTTGGATTGTTTATTTTTACAATGTTCTTCATTGTTCTCGAGTGATCTGGAATGTGTAGTGTCTATAATTCTTTATTGACAATAACAACAACAGCAACACGCAATTGTACACAACTGCGATGAGCCGCGCACCGGAACTACACAAGCATGAGGAAACGCTGACTGAAGACCACGAGTGCAGTTTGAGACTGGTCACATGCTATTTTGTCGTATAACAAAACGTAATTTCCCGAGTCTACGAGCTTGAACTTCACCTAATCTTCACTGGGAACACAACTCCGGCGGTAGCGCTGCCACCATGTGAAGCACGCGCCTCCATATTGCCTACTCGCGGGCGGCGCCGAATACAGACTTTGCGGTCGTAGTGGTGGCGTATATGGGCACGCCGCCACAGAATGAAAATTAAGATAAAGCGAAGAGGATCTTTTCCAGATAGTCATAATAATAATAATAGTAATAATAATAATAAGAGTGTACCGAACAGTCGTGTATACGTCAGCAAGCAGACGAAAGTTGTGTATTAAGGAGTAAAAATTATCATGAAATATGGAAGTAAGCAATACATTTTTTCTCTGCCAATTTCGGCTGAAAAAATTCGAGTTTTGTTGTGGGACATTGTGGAATATTCCGACTTCACACTCTACAGTTTCATGAAGTTCCGACAGTTGGCGGCCCTATACGTACCCTTCAAAGTGGTGTTGTTAACGGAGGTGCGATCTGCGGAGTGAACTGTCACTGAATTGCATTTGGCGGAAAAGCAGAGCATCACAGTAATTCACAGAATGTCTATGAAGACCTGCGGGGCACGAAACTACTTTGGGTTGTTGGGTGAGGCGCCTGTCATGATCGCAGCAAGGTCGCTCAACGTGCCCTGGTCCCGCGTACCATCCGGGCGCGCTCAGCTGGGGTTCCTACAATGCTGGAACGTGCTACACTCTCATTCGAGGTGATGGATGGACCACAATCAGACACCTCGCTGCTCCACCGAACGCCTGTGTTGCTGACACACTCGTCCAACATTTGGGGTAGTCAAAGGTGTGTTACCGTTGGGTTCCTTATCGCCTAACACAAGACCAAAAGGAACAACAAAGGACCATCTGCGCCGAAATGCTTGCGTTCTACGAGACTGATCGTACCAATTTTTTTGTCGAACATCGTCATAGGAGGTGAAACATTGGTGCATCACTGCAAACCGGAAACAGAACGGCAATCAATCAAGTGATGCCGCATCACACTATCTCTCCTCCGAAGAAAAAGCCTTCTGCGATTCTGAAGGGGCTATTGAGTTGACATCTGTCCTCTAGGTTCCAGCGATCAGCTCTGAAGTGTACCCGCGCTACCGCCAGCAAATTGAAGGAACGACTTCAGCGAGTTCGTCGCCACCAAAATGCAAACAAATTTCTTCTCCATGATAACACAAAACCTCGCACAAATCTGCGCACCTTAGAGCAACTCATGAAACTTCATTGGGCTGTTCTGGTCTGTTCTACCTCATCTGTCCTACAGCCCAGATCTTGCACCTTCCGAATTCCATCTGTTTGGTCTAATGAAGAATGGCCTCTGCAGGAAGCATTATGTGGTTGATGAGAAGGTTAGTGATGCAGCAGGACATTGACTCCGATGTCGAACAGTAGAGTGGCAACATTCGGGCATACTGGCCCTCCCAATAAGATGGAGGTTATGTTTAAAAATGGGTTTTTTAGCGAAAAGAATGGGGAATACTATGCTGCATTGGGAAGCTGAGTAAACAACTTGTTTTCAGAAAAAAATACGTTGCTTCACTTACTGAACGGCCTTCGCAAATACAGATAAATAGCCCCAAATATTCTCACGTACGAAACTGCTGATGGAAAGTAAAGTAATCTCTTGTAAAGGGATAATCCGTGCGTTCGAAATCAAGAGCACATCTTGTAGATTTTTTAGGAGGTATATCAGTAGCTATCTATTTAAACTGTATACGGTGATCGTAAATAAAATCGACAAACTGCAGGAACGATGCCTGATTGCAAATGTGGCAGGAAATGCAGCGTTGCCACGGTAGATAGCGCAGGCGAATGAAAGTTCCTCTGACAACGTGATGTGTTCCTTGTGTGTTGCAGGTACTGTAAACTATAAACAGCAGAATGGTCCGCTGTTCACGCCTGGAACAAAGTCAGATGGTGTTCGTGTGCGGGAAAGCCAATGGAAACTGTCGAGAGGCACACCCCGGTCCTCCGGATCTGGTGTACGCACAATCCTTCCCCGTTCGTCTGTCTGAATGGACCCACGATCGCAAAAATGCCCCAAAAAACTAGAATTGTTCTGTGGTCTGTTTGGTGTTTTGTGAGGCTACTTGTTTTAGTATGATCTTCAGGCTCTCGACCGTTTCCATCTGCTTGACCGTACACAAACACCATCTCGGCTTTTTCCCGATACGAATACCGGACCATTCTGCTGCTTACAGTTCGCTGCCTCAGTCACACAGCATGCAATAGACAAGGGACACACAGCAAGCGGTTAGAGGAACTTTGAATTTTCAGCACCAACTACTGTGGTAACGCTGCATTTTCGGTGATACCTTCATAATACCTGTTTTCCTCCATTTCCCGCCAGGAAACCGTCCTTACAGTTTACTTGTTTTATTAACGTTCACCCTGTATATGTGAATCAGTTTTCTGAGAGTGTGGGAGAGCTCATTCCAGCTTCGTGTCCCTCTACAGAAAAGCAGTTAGAGAAAGCATCCGAGTGATACAGGGAGAAAGTATTTCCTCCGTATTCATGGATAAGAGGAAGAAGAAGTTATTTAGGTTTATCGGACAATAAAGCAGGAGGAGTGATTCGAAATCTCTTCACTTGTCGGCACCTTGCTTTGGCACCTCTCCACAAGTTGGTAAAGTATGAGCAAGAGAACATTAATCACCGGAATATAGTACTAACTGTATACCCTTGTGAGCTTTCCCAAGAATGTTCTTGCTGCTATAGGGACCAAACAGTTAGGTCATCGGACCCATCGGATTAGGAAAGGATGGGGAAGGAAATCGGCCGTGCCCTTTCAATGGAACCATCCCGGAATTTGCCTGAAGGGATTTTGGGAAATCACGGGAATCCTAAATCAGGATGGCCGGACGCGCGTTTGAACCGTCTTCCTTCCGAAATCGAGTCCGGTGTGCTAACCACTGCATAACTTCGATGTTGACGACAAATGAAAGTATAAGCGATTCCATAAGTTCGTTTTCTAGCACCATGAGCAATTTGAGGTTTGTGAGCTCTGCAGTTTTTGATTCTAATAAAGCGAGTATATTTTACAGTATTTAAGTAGTTTTCAGTATTTAAGTAAAACTAATTCTTTTCCGGTATCCTACCATGTGCATCAGACGCATTTTCGTCGTCAATTAGTAACCCATCACATTCTGAAAAAAATTGTGATGTGTGGTACTTTACATCCTCAGGAGACATATAAAATCTTGTTACATGATCCCACTATCATTACTTACTACTCTCTCTCTCTCTCTCTCTCTCTCTCTCTCTATCTCTCTCTCTCTCTCTCACACACGCACACACACACACACACACACACACACACACACACACACACACACACACACACATACACATACACACCGAGAGACAGAAGGAGGGGAAAAGCGGGGGAACAGGGAAACAGACCTCACAAAAATAACATGTATCAAATTTCAGATCAAAACTGCTCCTACATGGCAATTTTGCCTATCGCGAGCAAATGCTCTACTGACTGAGCTATCCACGCACGACTCTGGACGAGTCATCACAGCCTTACTTGTGCCTTTAAGTCTCTTCCCGCCTTCCAAATTTGACAGAAGTGCTAAACCAGCAAGTTTCACAGGAGTAGTTCTGTGAAACTCTGAAAGTGGAAGAGGAGGTACTGGCAGAAGCAAAGCTATGAGGACAGGTCTTGAGTCGTACTTGGGTAGCTCTGTCGCTAGAGCATTTACCCACACTAGACAAAAGCCCAGAGTTAGAGTCTTGGTCTACCACACACTTTTAATCTATATTAACAGTAGTCGAATAAATCCTCAGTCTTCTTTTACCTTGTTATGCACATTATTATGCTGAGTGATTTGGATGTACGAGCTGTCAAGTTGATTGCAGGATAGTAATAAAACTGTCTGGTGTTTCCAGCTGGCTGGTGGTGCTGAGATACCTGGACATTTCGACGACTGCCGCGCTCACCACCATCATCTAGCGAAAATATCGCCGGAAGAAAATAAGAACTACACTCGCTGAATTGTCACTAAAACTCAACACTACTACCGCAGAGATTTCGTCAGTAATTCACTGATTACAAGATAATTCTCATTTTAATTTTTCCTTGCAGTATCGTATCACGCCGTCAGTCATATTTCACATTTTCCGTGGATGTACACTGAGTCTCTTTAACTCGATGGTTTCCATTAACGTCTGGTTCCTCTTTGCTTCCCTGAACTTCCGAGAGGTCCTCTGCTCTGTTTAAATTAAGTAACTTGCACGCTGTACATACCAGGTGTCCTTCGGCGCCTTGGGTTGTTTATTCGTATTGAAATTAACTTGTCACTCTCATCG